>NC_081759.1:12832247-13132247 GCF_963082965.1 Carassius carassius | reverse complement strand
ACAATGTCCAATCTGCCCCAAACTTCACATGTTGGATAAGACTTTTGACCTGAACAGATCTAAATGCCAATATTCAGTTATAGCCATAGCGCCACCTGCTGGCAACAGGAAGTGACATTTTTTACGTTGTAACAAACTACTCCTAGAAATTTAATGACATCAACATTTTATTTTGGTCAGTCTAATCTAAAGGTCTTTGCAATGTTAAATTGTGGAGATCTTGAATTTTTGTTTAAGGGCATGTCCATGGCGCTGTGACAAAATTTGATGTCACGCCACAGCAAGAGAAGTTGTTGTAACACAGGCATAAAATGTTCAATCTTCCCCAAACTTCACATGATTGATAAGAGTCCTGGCCTGAACACATCTGAAGGCCAATATTCCATTATAATGATAGCGCCACCTGCTGGCAATATGAAGATTGGCACATATTAATGACTTTGACATATTGCAATTATGTTTATGACATGAAATGCATATTTCTCACCGTTCATCTTTTTACTAAATCAACATGCTGGTGGTGAGCCCGGGTGCGAGGTCCCGTTCATCGCTGCTTGCAGCTTTAATTAGGGCCCGAGCACCGATGGTGTGAGGACCCTCTTGGAATTGCTCCGTTTATTATTATTATTATTATTATTATTATTATTATTCTCCGGGATGAATCGCATTTTTGAGGGCCTAAACATACTCAAAAAGTCATGAAACTTTGCACACACCTCAGAACCGGCGAAAATGTACATCTGATATGGGTTTCAGAAGTGGGTGTGGCAAAATGGCTCGACAGCGCCACCTATACATGTTCAACGGTGTGCGCCTCGAGCTATGTTTCACGTACATGTATGAAAATCGATACACACATGTAACTCTCCAATACCTACAAAAAAGTCTCTTAGAGCAAAATTCTAAACCCAACAGGAAGTCAGTTATTTTTAATATTATGAGCAAATTTTGTGTCATTTTTGCCATTTCCATGAGTTGTATTTTAACAAACTCCTCCTAGAAACTTATTCAGATCAACACCAAATTTGGTATGCCTAATCTAAAGGCCTTCACATGAAGTTGCTATAACTCAGACATACAATGTCCAATGTGGCCCAAACTCCAGACGTTTAATAAGACTCCTGACCTGAACATATTTACATGCCTAAATTCAGTTATAGTCATAGCGCCACCTATAGGCAACAGGAAGTGACATATTTTACACTTCGACACACTACTCCTAGAATTTTTTTGACATCAATGTATTTTTTATGGTCAGTCTAATCTAAAGGCCTGTGCAATGTTAAATTGTGAAGATCTTGAGTTTTCGTTAAGGGGCGTGTCCATGGCGCCGTGACAAAATTCAAAGTCTCACCATGGGAATAAAAGATGTTATAACTCAGGCAATGACACAAATTGCACTTTCAACTGAGTGCATATACACTTTCAACGGAGTGCGCCTCAAGCTATGTTTCACGTACATGTACAAAAATCGGTACACACATGTAACACACCAATATCTACGAAAAAGTCTCTTGGTACGAAATCCGAATCCAAACAGGAAGTCGGTTATTTAGAGTTTTCTCTGCAAAATTGGTGTTGTTTTTGCCATTTTCAGGGGTTGTTCTTTAACAAACTCCTCCTAGAGATTTATTCAGATCAACATCAAACTTGGCCAGTTAAATCTAAAGGCCTTTGCGATGTTAAATTGCGAAGATCTTGAGGTTTCGTTAAAGTGCATGTCCATGGCGGCCTGACAAATTTCGATGTTTCGCCATGAAAAAGGAAGTTGTTGTAACTTAGACATACAATGTCCAATCTGCCCCAAACTTCACATGTTGGATAAGACTTTTGACCTGAACAGATCTAAATGCCAATATTCAGTTATAGCCATAGCGCCACCTGATGGCAACAGGAAGTGACATGTTTTACGTTGTAACAAACTACTCCTAGAAATTTAATGACATCAACATTTTATTTTGGTCAGTCTAATCTAAAGGTCTTTGCAATGTTAAATTGTGGAGATCTTGAGTTTTTGTTAAAGAGCGTGTCCATGGCAAAAATGACTAAATTTGATGTCTCGCCACAGCAAGAGAAGTTGTTGTAACTCAGGCATAAAATGTTTGATCTTCCCCAAACTTCACATGTTCGATAAGAGTGCAGCCCTGAACATATCTGAAGGCCAATATTCCATTATAATGATAGCGCCACCTGCTGGCAACAGAAAGATTGGCACATATATGGAATAAACTTTAATATATTCCACTTATATTTATGAGTTTAAATGCATATTTCTCACCGTTCACCTCTTTACTAAAGCCACTCGCTGCCGGTGAACCCGGGTGCGAGGGCCCGTTCATCGCTGCTTGCAGCTTTTATTATTATTATTATTCTTCTTCTCCAGAATGAATCGCATTTTTGAGGGCCTAAACATACTCAAAAAGTCATGAAACTTTGCACACACCTCAGAACCGGCGAAAATGTACATCTGATATGGGTTTCAGAAGTGGGTGTGGCAAAATGGCTCGACAGCGCCACCTATACATGTTAAACGGTGTGCGCCTCGAGCTATGTTTCACGTACATGTATGAAAATCGGTACACACATGTAACTCTCCAATACCTACAAAAAGTCTCTTAGAGCAAAATTCTAAACCCAACAGGAAGTCGTTTATTTTTATTATTATGAGCAAATTTTGTGTCATTTTTGCCATTTTCATGCGTTGTATTTTAACGAACTCCTCCTAGAGATTAATTCAGATCAACACCAAAGTTGGTATGCCTAATCTAAAGGCCTTTGCGATGTTAAATTGCGAAGATTTTGAGTTTTCGTTAAAGGGCGTGTCCGTGGCGGCCTGGCAAATTTCGATGAATCGCCATGAAAAATGTAGTTGCTATAACTCAGACATACAATGTCCAATGTGCCCAAAACTTCACATGTTTAACACGTGTGATAAAAGTCCTGGCCTGAACAGATCTGAAGGCGAATATTCCATCGGGTGTGGCAAAATGGCTCGATAGCGCCACCTATACACTTTCAACGGAGTGCACCTCGAGCTATGTTTCACGTACATGTACAAAAATTGGTACACACATGTAACACACCAATACCTACAAAAAAGTCTCTTGGTACGAAATCCTAATCCCAACAGGAAGTCGGTTATTTTGAATTTTCCCTGCAAAATTGGTGTTGTTTTTGCCATTTTCAGGGGTTATACTTTAACGAACTCCTCCTAGAGATTTATTCAGATGAACACCAAACTTGGTCAGTGTAATCTAAAGCCATTTGCGATGTTAAATTGCGAAGGACTGGAGGTTTCGTTAAAGGGCATGTCCATGGTGGCCTGACAAATTTCGATGTTTCGCCATGAAAAAGGAAGTTGCTGTAACTCAGACATACAATGTCCAATCTGCCCCAAACTTCACATGTTGGATAGGACTCTTGACCTGAACAGATCTACATGCCAATATTCAGTTATAGTCATAGCGCCACCTATTGGCAACAGGAAGTGAAATATTTTACACTGCGACAAACTACTCCTAGAAATTTTATGACATCAATGTTATTTTTGTGGTCAGTCCAATCTAAAGACCTGTGTGATGTTTAGTTGTGAAGATCTTGAGTTTTCGTTAAAAGGCATGAACATATTCAGTTGTAGTCATAGCGCCACCTATAGGCAACAGGAAGTGACATATTTTACACTTCGACACACTACTCCTAGAAATTTTTTGACATCAATGTCTTTTTTGTGGTCAGTCTAATCTAAAGGCCTGTGCGATGTTAAGTTGTGAAGATCTTGAGTTTTCGTTAAGGGGCGTGTCCATGGCGCCGTGACAAAATTCAAAGTCTCGCCATGGGAATAAAAGATGTTATAACTCAGGCATAAAATGTCCGATCTTCCCCAAACTTCACATGTTTGATAAAAATCCTGGCCTGAACAGATCTGTAGGCCAATATTCCATCGGGTGTGGCAAAATGGCTCGATAGCGCCACCTATACACTTTCAACGGTGTGCGCCTCGAGCTACGTTTCATGCACATGTATGAAAATCAGTGTACACATGTATCTCTCCAATACCTACAAAAAAGTCTCTTGGAGCAAAATCCGAAACCCAACAGGAAGTCGGTTATTTTTAATTTTATGAGCAAATTTTGTGTCATTTTTGTCATTTCCATGCGTTGTATTTTAACGAACTCCTCCTAGAGATTCATTCAGATCAACACGAAAGTTGGTATGCCTAATCTAAAGGCCTTTGCGATGTTAAATTGCGAAGATTTTGAGTTTTTGTTAAAGGGCGTGTCCATGGCGGCCTGACAAATTTCGATGTTTCGCCATGAAAAAGGAAGTTGCTGTAACTCAGACATACAATGTCCAATCTGCCCCAAACTTCACATGTTAGATAAGACTTCTGCCCTTAACAGATCTACATGCGCATATTCAGTTATAGTCATAGCGCCACCTGCTGGCAACAGGAAGTGACATGTTTTACGCTGCGACAAACTACTCCTTGAAATTTTATGACATCAATGTTATTTTTGTGGTCAGTCTAATCTAAAGACCTGTGTGATGTTTAGTTGTGAAGATCTTGAGTTTTCGTTAAAAGGCGTGTCCATGGCGCCGTGACGAAGTTCGATGTGTCGCCATGGGAATAAAAGATGTTATAACTCAGGCATAAAATGTCCGATCTTGCCCAAACTTCACATGTGTGATAAGGGCCTTGGCCTGAACAGATCTGAAGGCCAATATTCCATTGGGTGTGGCAAAATGGCTCGATAGCGCCACCTATACACTTTCAACGGAGTGCGCCTCGATCTATGTTTCACGTACATGTACAAAAATTGGTACACACATGTAACACACCAATACCTACAAAAAAGTCTCTTCGTACGAAATCCTAATCCCAACAGGAAGTCGAGTATTTTGAATTTTCCCTGCAAAATTGGTGTTGTTTTTGCCATTTTCAGGGGTTGTACTTTAACGAACTCCTCCTAGAGATTTATTCAGATGAACACCAAACTTGGTCAGTGTAATCTAAAGCCCTTTGCGATGTTAAATTGCGAAGGACTTGAGGTTTCGTTAAAGGGCGTGTCCATGGCGACCTGACAAATTTCGATGTTTCGCCATGAAAAAGGAAGTTGCTGTAACTCAGACATACAATGTCTAATCTGCCCCAAACTTCACATGTTGGATAAGACTCTTGACCTGAACAGATCTACATGCCAATATTCAGTTATAGTCATAGCGCCACCTATTGGCAACAGGAAGTGAAATATTTTACACTGCGACAAACTACTCCTAGAAATTTTATGACAACGATGTTACTTTTGTGGTCAGTCTAATCTAAAGACCTGTGTGATGTTTAGTTGTGAAGATCTTGAGTTTTCGTTAAAAGGCGTGTCCATGGCGCCATGACGAAGTTCGATGTGTCGCCATGGGAATAAAAGATGTTATAACTCAGGCATAAAATGTCCGATCTTGCCCAAACTTCACATGTGTGATAAGGGTCCTGGCCTGAACAGATCTGAAAGACAATATTCCATTGGGTGTGGCAAAATGGCTCGATAGCGCCACCTATACACTTTCAACTGAGTGCATATACACTTTCAACGGAGTGCACCTCGAGCTATGTTTCACGTACATGTACAAATATCGGCACACACATGTACCACACCAATATCTACAAAAAAGTATCTTGGTACGAAATCCGAATGCCAACAGGAAGTCGGTTATTTAGAATGTTCTCTGCAAAATTGGCGTTGTTTTTGCCATTTTCAGGGGTTGTACTTTAACAAACTCCTCCTAGAGATTCATTCAGATCAACATCAAACTTGGCCAGTTAAATCTAAAGGCCTTTGCGATGTTAAATTGCGAAGATCTTGAGGTTTCGTTAAAGTGGATGTCCATGGCGGCCTGACAAATTTCAATGTTTCGCCATGAAAAAGGAAGTTGCTGTAACTCAGACATACAATGTCCAATCTGCCCCAAACTTTGCATGTTAGATAAGAATTCTGCCCTTAACAGATCTACATGCCCATATTCAATTATAGTCATAGCGCCACCTGCTGGCAACAGGAAGTGACATATTTTACGCTGAGATAAACTACTCCTAGAGATTTTTTGACATTAATGTATTTTTGTGGTCAGTCTAATCTAAAGGCCTTTGTAATGTTAAATTGTGGCAATCTTGAGTTTTTGTAAAAGAGCGTGTCCATGGCAAAAATGACAAAATTTGATGTCTCGCCACAGGAAAAGAAGTTGTTGTAACTCAGACATAAAATGTTTGATCTTCCCCAAACTTCACATGTTCGATAAGAGTGCAGCCCTGAACACATCTGAAGGCCAATATTCCATTATAATGATAGTGCCACCTGCTGGCAACAGGAAGATTGGCACATATATGGAATAAACATAGATATATTCTACTTATATTTATGAGTTTAAACACATTTTTCTCACCGTTCACCTATTTACTAAAGCCACTCGCTGCCGGTGAGCCCGGGTGCGAGGGCCCGTTCATCGCTGCTTGCAGCTTTAATTAGGGCCCGAGCACCGATGGTGTGAGGACCCTCTTGGAATTGCTCCGTTTATTATTATTATTATTATTATTATTATTATTATTATTATTATTCTCTAAGATGAATCGCATTTTTGAGAGCCTAAACATGCTCGAAAAGTCATGAAACTTTGCACACACCTCAGAACTGGCGAAAATTTACGTCTGATATGGGTTTCAGAAGTGGGTGTGGCAAAAAGGCTCGACAGCGCCACCTATACACGTTCAACGGTGTGCGCCTCGAGCTACGTTTCACGTACATGTATGAAAATTGGTATACACATGTATCTCTCCAATACCTACAAAAAAGTCTCTTGGAGCAAAATCCGAAACCCAACAGGAAGTCAGTTATTTTTAATTTTATGAGCAAATTTTGTGTCATTTTTGTCATTTCCATGCGTTGTATTTTAACGAACTCCTCCTAGAGATTAATTCAGATCAACACCAAAGTTGGTATGCCTAATCTAAAGGCCTTTGCGATGTTAAATTGCGAAGATTTTGAGTTTTCGTTAAAGGGCGTGTCCGTGGCGGCCTGGCGAATTTCGATGATTCGCCATGAAAAATGAAGTTGCTATAACTCAGACATACAATGTCCAATCTGCCCCAAACTTCACATGTTTGATGAGACTCCGAACCTGAACATATTTACATGCCCATATTCAGTTATAGTCATAGCCCCACCTATAGGCAACAGGAAGTGACATATTTTACACTTCGACACACTACTCCTAGAAATTTTTTGACATCAATGTCTTTTTTGTGGTCAGTCTAATCTAGAGGCCTGTGCGATGTTAAGTTGTGAAGATCTTGAGTTTTCGTTGAGGGGCGTGTCCATGGCGCCGTGACAAAATTCAAAGTCTCGCCATGGGAATAAAAGATGTTATAACTCAGGCATAAAATGTCCGATCTTCCCCAAACTTCACATGTTAGATAAAAGTCCTGGCCTGAACAGATCTGTAGGCCAATATTCCATTGGGTGTGGCAAAATGGCTCGATAGCGCCACCTATACACTTTCAACGGTGTGCGCCTCGAGCTACGTTTCATGTACATATATGAAAATCAGTATACACATGTATCTCTCCAATACCTACAAAAAAGTCTCTTGGAGCAAAATCCGAAACCCAACAGGAAGTCGGTTATTTTTAATTTTATGAGCAAATTTTGTGTCATTTTTGTCATTTCCATGCGTTGTATTTTAACGAACTCCTCCTAGAGATTCATTCAGATCAACACCAAAGTTGGTATGCCTAATCTAAAGGCCTTTGCGATGTTAAATTGCGAAGATTTTGAGTTTTCGTTAAAGGGCGTGTCCATGGCGGCCTGACAAATTTCGATGTTTCGCCATGAAAAAGGAAGTTGCTGTAACTCAGACATACAATGTCCAATCTGCCACAAACTTCACATGTTAGATAAGACTTCTGCCCTTAACAGATCCACATGCCCATATTCAGTTATAGTCATAGCGCCACCTGCTGGCAACAGGAAGTGACATGTTTTACGCTGCGACAAACCACTCCTAGAAATCTTTTGACATTAATGTATTTTTTGTGGTCAGTCTAATCTAAAGGCCTGTGCAATGTTAAATTGTGGAGATCTTCAGTTTTTGTTAAAGGGCGTGTCCATGGCGCCATGACAAAATTTGATGTCTCGCCACAGCAAGAGAAGTTGTTGTAACTCAGGCATAAAATATTCAATCTTCCCCAGACTTTGCATGTTCGATAAGAGTCCTGGCCTGAACACATCTGAAGGCCAATATTCCATTATAATGATAGCGCCAGCTGCTGGCAACAGAAAGATTGGCATATATATGGAATAAACTTTGATATATTCCACTCATATTTATGAGTTTAAATGCATATTTCTCACCGTTCACCTATTTACTAAAGCCACTCGCTGCCGGTGAGCCTGGGTGCGAGGGCCCGTTCATCGCTGCTTGCAGCTTTAATTAGGGCCCGAGCACCGATGGTGTGAGGACCCTCTTGGAACTGCTCCGTTTATTATTATTATTATTATTATTATTATTATTATTATTATTATTCTCTAAGATGAATCGCATTTTTGAGAGCCTAAACATGCTCGAAAAGTCATGAAACTTTGCACACACCTCAGAACTGGCGAAAATTCACGTCTGATATGGGTTTCAGAAGTGGGTGTGGCAAAATGGCTCGACAGCGCCACCTATACACGTTCAACGGTGTGCGCCTCGAGCTACGTTTCACGTACATGTATGAAAATTGGTATACACATGTATCTCTCCAATACTTACAAAAAAGTCTCTTGGAGCAAAATCCGAAACCCAACAGGAAGTTGGTTATTTTTAATTTTATGAGCAAATTTTGTGTCATTTTTGTCATTTCCATGCGTTGTATTTTAACGAACTCCTCCTAGAGATTAATTCAGATCAACACCAAAGTTGGTATGCCTAATTTAAAGGCCTTTGCAATGTTAAATTGCGAAGATTTTGAGTTTTCGTTAAAGGGCGTGTCCGTGGCGGCCTGGCGAATTTCGATGATTCGCCATGAAAAATGAAGTTGCTATAACTCAGACATACAATGTCCAATCTGCCCCAAACTTCACATGTTTGATGAGACTCCGAACCTGAACAGATTGACATGCCCATATTCGGTTATAGTCATAGCGCCACCTATTGGCAACAGGAAGTGACATATTTTACACTGCGACAAACTACTCCTAGAAATTTTATGACATCAATGTTATTTTTGTGGTCAGTCTAATCTAAAGACCTGTGTGATGTTTAGTTGTGAAGATCTTGAGTTTTCGTTAAAAGGCATGTCCATGGCGCCGTGACGAAATTCAATGTGTCACCATGGGAATAAAAGATGTTATAACTCAGGCATAAAATGTCCGATCTTGCCCAAACTTCACATGTGTGATAAGGGTCCTGGCCTGAACAGATCTGAAGGCCAATATTCCATTGGGTGTGGCAAAATGGCTCGATAGCGCCACCTATACACTTTCAACTGAGTGCATATACACTTTCAACGGAGTGCGCCTCAAGCTATGTTTCACGTACATGTACAAAAATCGATACACACATGTAACACACCAATATCTACGAAAAAGTCTCTTGGTACAAAATCCGAATCCAAACAGGAAGTCAGTTATTTAGAATGTTCTCTGCAAAATTGGTGTTGTTTTTGGCATTTTTAGGGGTTGTACTTTAACGAACTCCTCCTAGAGATTCATTCAGATCAACATCAAACTTGGTCAGTTAAATCTAAAGGCCTTTGCGAAGTTAAATTGGGAAGATCTTGAGATTTCGTTAAAGGGAGTGTCCATGGCGGCCTGACAAATTTCGATGTTTCGCCATGAAAAAGGAAGTTGCTGTAACTCAGACATACAATGTCCAATCTGCCCCAAACTTTGGATGTTAGATAAGACTTCTGCCCTTAACAGATCTACATGCCCATATTCAATTATAGTCATAGCGCCACCTGCTGGCAACAGGAAGTGACATATTTTACGCTGAGACAAACTACTCGTAGAGATTTTTTGACATTAATGTATTTTTGTGGTCAGTCTAATCTAAAGGCCTGTGTAATGTTAAATTGTGGCAATCTTGAGTTTTTGTTAAAGAGCGTGTCCATGGCAAAAATGACTAAATTTGATGTCTCGCCACAGCAAGAGAAGTGGTTGTAACTCAGGCATAAAATGTTTGACCTTCCCCAAACTTCACATGTTCGATAAGAGTGCAGCCCTGAACACATCTGAAGGCCAATATTCCATTATAATGATAGCGCCACCTGCTGGCAACAGGAAGATTGGAACATATATGGAATAAACATTGATATATTCTACTTACATTTATGAGTTTGAATGCATATTTCTCACCGTTCACCTATTTACTAAAGCCACTCGCTGCTGGTGAGCCCGGGTGCGAGGGCCCGTTCATCGCTGCTTGCAGCTTTAATTATTATTATTATTATTCTTCTCCAAGATGAATCGCATTTTTGAGAGCCTAAACATGCTCGAAAAGTCATTAAACTTTGCACACACCTCAGAACTGGCGAAAATTTACGTCTGATATAAGTTTCAGAAGTGGGTGTGGCAAAATGGCTCGACAGCGCCACCTATACACGTTCAACGGTGTGCGCCTTGAGCTACGTTTCACGTACATGTATGAAAATTGGTATACACAAGTATCTCTCCAATACCTACAAAAAAGTCTCTTGGAGCAAAATCCGAAACCCAACAAGAAGTCGGTTATTTTTAATTTTATGAGCAAATTTTGTGTCATTTTTGTCATTTCCATGCGTTGTATTTTAACGAACTCCTCCTAGAGATTAATTCAGATCAGCACCAAAGTTGGTATGCCTAATCTAAAGGCCTTTGCGATGTTAAATTGCGAAAATTTTGAGTTTTCGTTGAAGGGCGTGTCCGTGGCGGCCTGGCGAATTTCGATGATTCGCCATGAAAAATGAAGTTGCTATAACTCAGACATGAAATGTCCAATCTGCCCAAAACTTCACATGTTTAATAAGACTCCTGACCTGAACATATTTACATGCCCATATTCAGTAATAGTCATAGCGCCACCTATAGGCAACAGGAAGTGACATATTTTACACTTCGACAGACTACTCCTAGAAATTTTTGACATCAATGTCTTTTTTATGGTCAGTCTAATCTTAAGGCCTGTGCAATGTTAAATTGTGAAGATCTTGAGTTTTCGTTAAGGGGCGTGTCCATGGCGCCGTGACAAAATTCAAAGTCTCGCCATGTGAATAAAAGATGTTATAACTCAGGCAAAAAATGTCTGATCTTCCCCAAACTTCACATGTGTGATAAAAGTCCTGGCCTGAACAGATCTGAAGGCCAATATTCCATCGGGTGTGGCAAAATTGCTCGATAGCGCCACCTATACACTTTCAATGGAGTGCGCCTCGAGCTATGTTTCATGTACATGTACAAAATTGGTACACACATGTAACACACCAATACCTACAAAAAAGTATCTTGGTACGAAATCCTAATCCCAACAGGAAGTCGGTTATTTTGAAATTTCCCTGCAAAATTGGCGTTGTTTTTGCCATTTTCAGGGGTTGTACTTTAACGAACTCCTCCTAGAGATTTATTCGGATGAACACCAAACTTGGTCAGTGTAATCTAAAGCCATTTGCGATGTTAAATTGCGAAGGACTTGAGGTTTCGTTAAAGGGCGTGTCCATGGCGGCCTGACAAATTTTGATGTTTCGCCATGAAAAAGGAAGTTGCTGTAACTCAGACATACAATGTCCAATCTGCCCCAAACTTCTCATGTTGGATAAGACTCTTGACCTGAACAGATCTACATGCCAATATTCAGTTATAGTCATAGCGCCACCTATTGGCAACAGGAAGTGAAATATTTTACACTGCAACAAACTACTCCTAGAAATTTTATGACATCAATGTTATTTTTGTGGTCAGTCTAATCTAAAGACCTGTGTGATGTTTAGTTGTGAAGATCTTGAGTTTTCGTTAAACGGCGTGTCCATGGCGCCGTGACGAAGTTTGATGTGTCGCCATGGGAATAAAAGATGTTATAACTCAGGCATAAAATGTCCGATCTTGCCCAAACTTCACATGTGTGATAAGGGTCCTGGCCTGAACAGATCTGAAGGCCAATATTCCATTGGGTGTGGCAAAATGGCTCGATAGCGCCACCTATACATTTTCAACAGAGTGCATATACACTTTTAACGGAGTGCGCCTCAAGCTATGTTTCACGTACATGTACAAAAATCGGTACACACATGTAACACACCAATATCTACGAAAAAGTCTCTTGGTACAAAATCCGAATCCAAACAAGAAGTCAGTTATTTAGAATTTTCTCTGCAAAATTGGTGTTGTTTTTGGCATTTTCAGGGGTTGTACTTTAACGAACTCCTCCTAGAGATTTATTCAGATCAACATCAAACTTGGTCAGTTAAATCTAAAGGCCTTTGCGAAGTTAAATTGGGAAGATCTTGAGGTTTCGTTAAAGGGAGTGTCCATGGCACCATGACAAAATTTGATGTCTCGCCACAGGAAGAGAAGTTGTTGTAACTCAGGCATAAAATGTCCAATCTTCCCAAACTTCACATTTGTGATAAGAGTCCTGGCCTGAACACATCTGAAGGCCAATATTCCGTTATAATGATAGCGGCACCTGCTGGCAACAGGAAGACTGGCACATATAAAGGATTTTTACATATTCCACTTATATTTACGACTTTAAATACATATATTTTGCCGTTCGACAATTTACTAAAGCCTCTCGCTGGCGGTGAGCCCGGGTGCGAGGGCCCGTTCATCGCTGCTTGCAGCTTTAATTATTATTATTATTCTTCTTCTCTAAGATGAATCGCATTTTTGAGAGCTTAAACATGCTCGAAAAGTCTTGAAACTTTGCACACACGTCAGAACTGGCGAAAATTTACGTCTGATATGGGTTTCAGAAGTGGGTGTGGCAAAATGGCTCGACAGCGCCACCTATATACGTTCAACGGTGTGCGCCTCTAGCTACGTTTCACGTACATGTATGAAAACTAGTATACACATGTATCTCTCCAATACCTACAAAAAAAGTCTCCTGGAGCAAAATTCTAAACCCAACAGGAAGTCGGTTATTTTTAATATTATGAGCAAATTTTGTGTCATTTTTGCCATTTCCATGAGTTGTATTTTAACAAACTCCTCCTAGAGACTTATTCAGATCAACACCAAATTTGGTATGCCTAATCTAAAGGCCTTTGCGATGCTAAATTGCGAAGAATTTGAGTTTTCATCAAAGGGAGTGTCAGTGGCGGCCTGGCGAATTTCGATGATTCGCCATGAAAAATGAAGTTGCTATGACTCAGACATACAATGTCCAATCTGCCCCAAACTTCACATGTTTGATGAGACTCCAAACCTGAAAAGATTGACATACCCATATTCAGTTATAGTCATAGCGCCACCTATTGGCAACAGGAAGTGACATATTTTACACTGCGACTAACTACTCCTAGAAATTTTATGACATCAATGTCTTTTTTGTGGTCAGTCTAATCTAAAGGCCTGTGTGATGTTAAGTTGTGAAGATCTTGAGTTTTCGTTAAAAGGCGTGTCCATGGCGCCGTGACGAAGTTCGATGTCTCGCCATGGGAATAAAAGATGTTATAACTCAGGCATAAAATGTCCGATCTTCCCCAAACTTCACATGTGTGATAAGAGTCCTGGCCTGAACACATCTGTAGGCCAATATTCCACGGGTGTGGCAAAATGGCTCGATAGCGCCACCTATACACTTTCAACATAGCGCGCCACAAGCTCCGTTTCACGTACATGTACAAAAATCGGTACACACATGTAACACACGAATACCTACAAAAAAGTCTATTGGTACGAAATCCGAATCCCAACAGGAAGTCGGTTATTTTGAATTTTCCCTGCAAAATTGGTGTTGTTTTTGCCATTTTCAGGGGTTGTACTTTAACGAACTCCTCCTAGAGATTTATTCAGATCAACACCAAACTTGGTCAGTGTAATCTTAAGCCCTTTACGATCTTAAATTGCGAAGATCTTGAGGTTTCGTTAAAGGGCGTGTCCATGGCGGCCTGACAAATTTCGATGTTTCGCCATGAAAAGGAAGTTGCTGTAACTCAGACATACAATGTCCAATCAGCCCCAAACTTTGCATGTTAGATAAGACTTCTGCACTTAACAGATCTACATGCCCATATTCACTTATAGTCATAGCGCCACCTGCTGGCAACTGGAAGTGTCATATTTTACGCTGTGACAAAGTACTCCTAGAAATCTTTTGACATTAATGTATTTTTTGTGGTCAGTCTAATCTTAAGGCCTGTGCAATGTTAAATTGTGGAGATCTTGAGTTTTTGTTAAAGGGCGTGTCCATGGCACCATGACAAAATTTGATGTCTCGCCACAGGAAAAGAAGTTGTTGTAACTCAGGCATCAAATGTTCGATCTTCCCCAAGCTTCACATGTTTGATAAGAGTCCTGGCCTGAACACATCTGAAGGCCAATATTCCATTATAATGATAGCGCCACCTGCTGGCAACAGAAAGATTGGCACATATATGGAATAAACACTGATATATTCCACTTATATTTATGAGTTTAAATGCATATTTCTCACCGTTCACCTATTTACTAAAGCCACTCGCTGCCGGTGAGCCAGGGTGCGAGGGCCCGTTCATCGCTGCTTGCAGCTTTAATTATTATTATTATTATTATTATTATTATTATTATTATTATTCTCCAGGATGAATCGCATTTTTGAGGGCCTAAACATACTCAAAAAGTCATGAAACTTTGCACACACCTCAGAACCGGCGAAAATGTACATCTGATATGGGTTTCAGAAGTGGGTGTGGCAAAATGGCTCGACAGCGCCACCTATACATGTTCAACGGTGTGCGCCTCGAGCTATGTTTCACGTACATGTATGAAAATCGGTACACACATGTAACTCTCCAATACCTACAAAAAAGTCTCTTAGAGCAAAATTCTAAACCCAACAGGAAGTCGGTTATTTTTAATATTATGAGCAAATTTTGTGTCATTTTTGCCATTTCCATGCATAGTATTTTAACGAACTCCTCCTAGAAACTTATTCAAATCAACACCAAATTTGGTATGCCTAATCTAAAGGCCTTTGCGATGTTAAATTGCGAAGATTTAGAGTTTTCATTAAAGGGCGTGTCCGTGGCGGCCTGGCGAATTTCGATGATTCGCCATAAAAAATGAAGTTGCTATAACTCAGACATACAATGTCCAATCTGCCCCAAACTTCACATGTTTGATGAGACTCCGAACCTGAACAGATTGACATGCCAATATTCAGTTATAGTCATAGCGCCACCTATTGGCAACAGGAAGTGACATATTTTACACTGCGACTAACTACTCCTAGAAATTTTATGACATCAATGTCTTTTTTGTGGTCAGTCTAATCTAAAGGCCTGTGCGATGTTAAGTTGTGAAGATCTTGAGTTTTCGTTAAGGGGCGTGTCCATGGCGCCGTGACAAAATTCAAAGTCTCGCCATGGGAATAAAAGATGTTATAACTCAGGCATAAAATGTCCGATCTTCCCCAAACTTCACATGTTTGATAAAAGTCCTGGCCTGAACAGATCTGAAGGCCAATATTCCATCGGGTGTGGCAAAATGGCTCGATAGCGCCACCTATACACTTTCAACAGAGTGCGCCTCGATCTATGTTTCACGTACATGTACAAAAATTGGTATACACATGTAACACACCAATACCTACAAAAAAGTATCTTGGTACGGAATCCTAATCCCAACAGGAAGTCGATTATTTTAAATTTTCCCTGCAAAATTGGTGTTGTTTTTGCCATTTTTAGGGGTTGTACTTTAACGAACTCCTCCTAGAGATTTATTCAGATGAACACCAAACTTGGTCAGTGTAATCTAAAGCCCTTTGCGATGTTAAATTGCGAAGGACTTGAGGTTTCGTTAAAGGGCCTGTCCATGGCGGCCTGACAAATTTCGATGTTTCGCCATGAAAAAGGAAGTTGCTGTAACGCAGACATACAATGTCCAATCTGCCCCAAACTTCACATGTTGGATAAGACTCTTGACCTGAACAGATCTACATGCCAATATTCAGTTATAGTCATAGCGCCACCTATTGGTAACAGGAAGTGAAATATTTTACACTGCGACAAAAAACTCCTAGAAATTTTATGACATCAATGTTATTTTTGAGGTCAGTCTAATCTAAAGACCTGTGTGATGTTTAGTTGTGAAGATCTTGAGTTTTCGTTAAAAGGCGTGCCCATGGCGCCGTGACGAAGTTCGATGTGTCGCCATGGGAATAAAAGATGTTATAACTCAGGCATAAAATGTCCGATCTTGCCCAAACTTCACATGTGTGATAAGGGTCCTGGCCTGAACAGATCTGAAGGCCAATATTCCATTGGGTGTGGCAAAATGGCTCGATAGCGCCACCTATACACTTTCAACTGAGTGCATATACACTTTCAACGGAGTGCGCCTCAAGCTATGTTTCACGTACATGTACAAAAATCGGTACACACAGGTAACACACCAATATCTACGAAAAAGTCTCTTGGTACGAAATCCGAATCCAAACAGGAAGTCAGTTATTTAGAATGTTCTCTGCAAAATTGGTGTTGTTTTTGGCATTTTCAGGGGTTGTACTTTAACGAACTCCTCCTAGAGATTTATTCAGATCAACATCAAACTTGGTCAGTTAAATCTAAAGGCCTTTGCAAAGTTAAATTGGGAATATCTTGAGATTTCGTTAAAGGGAGTGTCCATGGCGGCCTGACAAATTTTGATGTTTCGCCATGAAAAAGGAAGTTGCTGTAACTCAGACATACAATGTCCAATCTGCCCCAAACTTCGCATGTTAGATAAGACTTCTGCCCTTAACAGATCTACATGCCCATATTCAATTATAGTCATAGTGCCACCTGCTGGCAACAGGAAGTGACATATTTTACGCTGAGACAAACTACTCCTAGAGATTTTTTGACATTAATGTATTTTTGTGGTCAGTCTAATCTAAAGGCCTGTGTAATGTTAAATTGTGGCAATCTTGAGTTTTTGTTAAAGAGCGTGTCCATGGCAAAAATGACAAAATTTGATGTCTCGCCACAGCAAGAGAAGTTGTTGTAACTCAGGCATAAAATGTTTGATCTTCCCCAAACTTCACATGTTCGATAAGAGTGCAGCCCTGAACACATCTGAAGGCCAATATTCCATTATAATGATAGCGCCACCTGCTGGCAACAGAAAGATTGGCACATATATGGAATAAACTTTGATATATTCCACTTATATTTATGAGTTTAAATGCATATTTCTCACCGTTCACCTATTTATTAAAGCCACTCGCTGCCGGTGAGCCCGGGTGCGAGGGCCCGTTCATCGCTGCTTGCAGCTTTAATTAGGGCCCGAGCACCGATGGTGTGAGGACCCTCTTGGAATTGCTCCGTTTATTATTATTATTATTATTATTATTATTATTATTATTATTCTTCTCTAAGATGAATCGCATTTTTGAGAGCCTAAACATGCTCGAAAAGTCATGAAACTTTGCACACACCTCAGAACTGGCAAAAATTTACGTCTGATATGGGTTTCAGAAGTGGGTGTGGCAAAATGGCTCGACAGCACCACCTACACACGTTCAACGGTGTGCGCCTCGAGCTACGTTTCACGTACATGTATGAAAATTGGTATACACATGTAACACACCAATACCTACAAAAAACTCTCTTGGAGCAAAATCCGAAACCCAACAGGAAGTCGGTTATTTTTAATTTTATGAGCAAATTTTGTGTCATTTTTGTCATTTCCATGCATTGTATTTTAACGAACTCCTCCTAGAGATTAATTCAGATCAACACCAAAGTTGGTATGCCTAATCTAAAGGCCTTTGCGATGTTAAATTGCGAAGATTTTGAGTTTTCGTTAAAGGGCGTGTCCGTGGCGGCCTGGCGAATTTCGATGATTCGCCATGAAAAATGAAGTTGCTATAACTCAGACATACAATGTCCAATGTGCCCCAAACTTCACATGTTTGATGAGACTCCGAACCTGAACAGATTGACATGCCCATATTCAGTTATAGTCATAGCGCCACCTATTGGCAACAGGAAGTGACATATTTTACACTGCGACTAACTACTCCTAGAAATTTTATGACATCCATGTCTTTTTTGTGGTCAGTCTAATCTAAAGGCCTGTGCGATGTTAAGTTGTGAAGATCTTGAGTTTTCGTTAAGGGGCGTGTCCATGGCGCCGTGACAAAATTCAAAGTCTCGCCATGGCAATAAAAGATGTTATAACTCAGGCATAAAATGTCCGATCTTCCCCAAACTTCACATGTTTGATAAAAGTCCTGGCCTGAACAGATCTGAAGGCCAATATTCCATCGGGTGTGGCAAAATGGCTCGATAGCGCCACCTATACACTTTCAACGGAGTGCACCTCGAGCTATGTTTCACGTACATGTACAAAATTTGGTACACACATGTAACACACCAATACCTACAAAAAAGTCTCTTGGTACGAAATCCTAATCCCAACAGGAAGTCGGTTATTTTGAATTTTCCCTGCAAAATTGGTGTTGTTTTTGCCATTTTCAGGGGTTGTACTTTAACGAACTCCTCCTAGAGATTTATTCAGATGAACACCAAACTTGGTCAGTGTAATCTAAAGCCCTTTGCGATGTTAAATAGCGAAGGACTTGAGGTTTCGTTAAAGGGCGTGTCCATGGTGGCTTGACAAATTTCGATGTTTCGCCATGAAATAGGAAGTTGCTGTAACTCAGACATACAATGTCCAATCTGCCCCAAACTTCACATGTTGGATAAGATTTTTGACCTGAACAGATCTACATGCCAATATTCAGTTATAGTCATAGCGCCACCTATTGGCAACAGGAAGTGAAATATTTTACACTGCGACAAACTACTCCTAGAAATTTTATGACATCAATGTTATTTTTGTGGTCAGTCTAATCTAAAGACCTGTGTGATGTTAAGTTGTGAAGATCTTGAGTTTTCGTTAAAAGGCGTGTCCATGGCGCCGTGACGAAGTTTGATGTGTCGCCATGGTAATGAAAGATGTTATAACTCAGGCATAAAATGTCCGATCTTGCCCAAACTTCACATGTGTGATAAGGGTCCTGGCCTGAACAGATCTGAAGGCCAATATTCCATTGGGTGTGGCAAAATGGCTCGATAGCGCCACCTATACACTTTCAACTGAGTGCATATACACTTTCAATGGAGTGCGCCTCAAGCTATGTTTCACGTACATGTACAAAAATCGGTACACACATGTAACACACCAATATCTACGAAAAAGTCTCTTGGTACGAAATCCGAATCCAAACAGGAAGTCATTTATTTAGAATGTTCTCTGCAAAATTGGTGTTGATTTTGGCATTTTCAGGGGTTGTACTTTAACGAACTCCTCCTAGAGATTTATTCAGATCAACATCAAACTTGGTCAGTTAAATCTAAAGGCCTCTGCGAAGTTAAATTGGGAAGATCTTGAGATTTCGTTAAAGGGAGTGTCCATGGCGGCCTGACAAATTTTGATGTTTCGCCATGAAAAAGGAAGTTGCTGTAACTCAGACATACAATGTCCAATCTGCCCCAAACTTCGCATGTTAGATAAGACTTCTGCCCTTAACAGATCTACATGCCCATATTCAATTATAGTCATAGTGCCACCTGCTGGCAACAGGAAGTGTCATATTTTACGCTGAGACAAACTACTCCTAGAGATTTTTTGACATTAATGTATTTTTGTGGTCAGTCTAATCTAAAGGCCTGTGTAATGTTAAATTGTGGCAATCTTGAGTTTTTGTTAAAGAGCGTGTCCATGGCAAAAATGACAAAATTTGATGTCTCGCCACAGCAAGAGAAGTTGTTGTAACTCAGGCATAAAATGTTTGATCTTCCCCAAACTTCACATGTTCGATAAGAGTGCAGCCCTGAACACATCTGAAGGCCAATATTCCATTATAATGATAGCGCCACCTGCTGGCAACAGAAAGATTGGCACATATATGGAATAAACTTTGATATATTCCACTTATATTTATGAGTTTAAATGCATATTTCTCACCGTTCACCTATTTACTAAAGCCACTCGCTGCCGGTGAGCCCGGGTCCGAGGGCCCGTTCATCGCTGCTTGCAGCTTTAATTAGGGCCTGAGCACCGGTGGTGTGAGGACCCTCTTGGAATTGCTCCGTTTATTATTATTATTATTATTATTATTATTATTATTATTCTTCTCTAAGATGAATCGCATTTTTGAGAGCCTAAACATGCTCGAAAAGTCATGAAACTTTGCACACACCTCAGAACTGGCGAAAATTTACGTCTGATATGGGTTTCAGAAGTGGGTGTGGCAAAATGGCTCGACAGCGCCACCTATACACGTTCAACGGTGTGCGCCTCGAGCTACGTTTCACGTACATGTATGAAAATTGGTATACACATGTATCTATCCAATACCTACAAAAAAGTCTCTTGGAGCAAAATCCGAAACCCAACAGGAAGTCGGTTATTTTTAATATTATGAGCAAATTTTGTGCCATTTTTGTCATTTCCATGGGCTGTATTTTAACGAACTCCTCCTAGAGATTAATTCAGATCAACATCAAAGTTGGTATGCCTAATCTAAAGGCCTTTGCGATGTTTAATTGCGAAGATTTTGAGTTTTCGTTAAAGGGCGTGTCAGTGGCGGCCTGGCGAATTTCGATGATTCGCCATGAAAAATGAAGTTGCTATAACTCGAACATACAATGTCCAATCTGCCCCAAACTTCACATGTTTGATGAGACTCCGAACCTGAACAGATTGACATGCCCATATTCAGTTATAGTCATAGCGCCACCTATTGGCAACAGGAAGTGACATATTTTACACTGCGACTAACTACTCCTAGATATTTTATGACATCAATGTCTTTTTTGTGGTCAGTGTAATCTAAAGGCCTGTGCGATGTTAAGTTGTGAAGATCTTGAGTTTTCGTTAAGGGGCATGTCCATGGCGCCGTGACAAAATTCAAAGTCTCGCCATGGGAATAAAAGATGTTATAACTCAGGCATAAAATGTCCGATCTTCCCCAAACTTCACATGTGTGATAAGAGTCCTGGCCTGAACACATCTGTAGGCCAATATTCCATCGGGTGTGGCAAAATGGCTCGATAGCGCCACCTATACACTTTCAACATAGCGCGCCTCGAGCTCCGTTTCACGTACATGTATAAAAATCACTACACACATGTAACACACCAATATCTACGAAAATGTCTCTTGGTACAAAATCCGAATCCAAACAGGAAGTCGGTTATTTTGAAATTTCCCTGCAAAATTGGCGTTGTTTTTGCCATTTTCACGGGTTGTACTTTAACGAACTCCTCCTAGAGATTTATTCAGATCAACATCAAACTTGGTCAGTTAAATCTAAAGGCCTTTGCAAAGTTAAATTGGGAAGATCTTGAGGTTTCGTTAAAGGGAGTGTCCATGGCGGACTGACAAATTTCGATGTTTCGCCATAAAAAAGGAAGTTGCTGTAACTCAGACATACAATGTCCAATCTGCCCCAAACTTCACATGTTGGATAAGACTCTTGACCTGAACAGATCTACATGCCAATATTCAGTTATAGTCATAGCGCCACCTATTGGCAACAGGGAGTGAAATATTTTACACTGCGACAAACTACTCCTAGAAATTTATGACATCAATGTTATTTTTGTGGTCAGTCTAATCTAAAGACCCGTGTGATGTTTAGTTGTGAAGATCTTGAGTTTTCGTTAAAAGGCGTGTCCATGGCGCCGTGACGAAGTTTGATGTGTCGCCATGGGAATAAAAGATGTTATAACTCAGGCATAAAATGTCCGATCTTGCCCAAACTTCACATGTGTGATAAGGGTCCTGGCCTGAACAGATCTGAAGGCCAATATTCCATTGGGTGTGGCAAAATGGCTCGATAGCGCCACCTATACATTTTCAACAGAGTGCATATACACTTTTAACGGAGTGCGCCTCAAGCTATGTTTCACGTACATGTACAAAAATCGGTACACACATGTAACACACCAATATCTACGAAAAAGTCTCTTGGTACGAAATCCGAATCCAAACAGGAAGTCAGTTATTTAGAGTTTTCTCTGCAAAATTGGTGTTGTTTTTGGCATTTTCAGAGGTTGTACTTTAACGAACTCCTCCTAGAGATTTATTCAAATCAACACCAAACTTGGTCAGTTAAATCTAAAGGCCTTTGCGAAGTTAAATTGGGAAGATCTTGAGATTTCGTTAAAGGGAGTGTCCATGGCGGCCTGACAAATTTTGATGTTTCGCCATGAAAAAGGAAGTTGCTGTAACTCAGACATACAATGTCCAATCTGCCCCAAACTTCACATGTTAGATAAGACTTCTGCCCTTAACAGATCTACATGCCCATATTCAATTATAGTCATAGCGCCACCTGCTGGCAAGAGGAAGTGACATATTTTACGCTGAGACAAACTACTGCTAGAGATTTTTTGACATTAATGTATATTTGTGGTCAGTCTAATCTAAAGGCCTGTGTAATGTTAAATTGTGGCAATCTTGAGTTTTTGTTAAAGAGCGTGTCCATGGCAAAAATGACAAAATTTGATGTCTCGCCACAGCAAGAGAAGTTGTTGTAACTCAGGCATAAAATATTTGATCTTCCCCAAACTTCACATGTTTAATAAGAGTGCAGCCCTGAACACATCTGAAGGCCAATATTCCATTGTAATGATAGTGCCACCTGCTGGCAACAGGAAGATTGGCACATATATGGATTAAACGTTGATATATTCCACTTATATTTATGAGTTTAAATGCATATTTTTCACCGTTTACCTCTTTACTAAAGCCATTCGCTGCCGGTGAGCCCGGGTGCGAGGGCCCGTTCATCGCTGCTTGCAGCTTTAATTAGGGCCCGAGCACCGATGGTGCGAGGACCCTCTTGGAATTGCTCCGTTTATTATTATTATTATTATTATTATTATTATTATTATTATTATTATTATTCTCTAAGATGAATCGCATTTTTGAGAGCCTAAACATGCTCGAAAAGTCATGAAACTTTGCACACACCTCAGAACTGGCGAAAATTTACGTCTGATATGGGTTTCAGAAGTGGGTGTGGCAAAATGGCTCGACAGCACCACCTACACACGTTCAACGGTGTGCGCCTCGAGCTACGTTTCACGTACATGTATGAAAATTGGTATACACATGTAACACACCAATACCTACAAAAAACTCTCTTGGAGCAAAATCCGAAACCCAACAGGAAGTCGGTTATTTTTAATTTTATGAGCAAATTTTGTGTCATTTTTGTCATTTCCATGCATTGTATTTTAACGAACTCCTCCTAGAGATTAATTCAGATCAACACCAAAGTTGGTATGCCTAATCTAAAGGCCTTTGCGATGTTAAATTGCGAAGATTTTGAGTTTTCGTTAAAGGGCGTGTCCGTGGCGGCCTGGCGAATTTCGATGATTCGCCATGAAAAATGAAGTTGCTATAACTCAGACATACAATGTCCAATGTGCCCCAAACTTCACATGTTTGATGAGACTCCGAACCTGAACAGATTGACATGCCCATATTCAGTTATAGTCATAGCGCCACCTATTGGCAACAGGAAGTGACATATTTTACACTGCGACTAACTACTCCTAGAAATTTTATGACATCCATGTCTTTTTTGTGGTCAGTCTAATCTAAAGGCCTGTGCGATGTTAAGTTGTGAAGATCTTGAGTTTTCGTTAAGGGGCGTGTCCATGGCGCCGTGACAAAATTCAAAGTCTCGCCATGGCAATAAAAGATGTTATAACTCAGGCATAAAATGTCCGATCTTCCCCAAACTTCACATGTTTGATAAAAGTCCTGGCCTGAACAGATCTGAAGGCCAATATTCCATCGGGTGTGGCAAAATGGCTCGATAGCGCCACCTATACACTTTCAACGGAGTGCACCTCGAGCTATGTTTCACGTACATGTACAAAATTTGGTACACACATGTAACACACCAATACCTACAAAAAAGTCTCTTGGTACGAAATCCTAATCCCAACAGGAAGTCGGTTATTTTGAATTTTCCCTGCAAAATTGGTGTTGTTTTTGCCATTTTCAGGGGTTGTACTTTAACGAACTCCTCCTAGAGATTTATTCAGATGAACACCAAACTTGGTCAGTGTAATCTAAAGCCCTTTGCGATGTTAAATAGCGAAGGACTTGAGGTTTCGTTAAAGGGCGTGTCCATGGTGGCTTGACAAATTTCGATGTTTCGCCATGAAATAGGAAGTTGCTGTAACTCAGACATACAATGTCCAATCTGCCCCAAACTTCACATGTTGGATAAGATTTTTGACCTGAACAGATCTACATGCCAATATTCAGTTATAGTCATAGCGCCACCTATTGGCAACAGGAAGTGAAATATTTTACACTGCGACAAACTACTCCTAGAAATTTTATGACATCAATGTTATTTTTGTGGTCAGTCTAATCTAAAGACCTGTGTGATGTTAAGTTGTGAAGATCTTGAGTTTTCGTTAAAAGGCGTGTCCATGGCGCCGTGACGAAGTTTGATGTGTCGCCATGGTAATGAAAGATGTTATAACTCAGGCATAAAATGTCCGATCTTGCCCAAACTTCACATGTGTGATAAGGGTCCTGGCCTGAACAGATCTGAAGGCCAATATTCCATTGGGTGTGGCAAAATGGCTCGATAGCGCCACCTATACACTTTCAACTGAGTGCATATACACTTTCAATGGAGTGCGCCTCAAGCTATGTTTCACGTACATGTACAAAAATCGGTACACACATGTAACACACCAATATCTACGAAAAAGTCTCTTGGTACGAAATCCGAATCCAAACAGGAAGTCATTTATTTAGAATGTTCTCTGCAAAATTGGTGTTGATTTTGGCATTTTCAGGGGTTGTACTTTAACGAACTCCTCCTAGAGATTTATTCAGATCAACATCAAACTTGGTCAGTTAAATCTAAAGGCCTCTGCGAAGTTAAATTGGGAAGATCTTGAGATTTCGTTAAAGGGAGTGTCCATGGCGGCCTGACAAATTTTGATGTTTCGCCATGAAAAAGGAAGTTGCTGTAACTCAGACATACAATGTCCAATCTGCCCCAAACTTCGCATGTTAGATAAGACTTCTGCCCTTAACAGATCTACATGCCCATATTCAATTATAGTCATAGTGCCACCTGCTGGCAACAGGAAGTGTCATATTTTACGCTGAGACAAACTACTCCTAGAGATTTTTTGACATTAATGTATTTTTGTGGTCAGTCTAATCTAAAGGCCTGTGTAATGTTAAATTGTGGCAATCTTGAGTTTTTGTTAAAGAGCGTGTCCATGGCAAAAATGACAAAATTTGATGTCTCGCCACAGCAAGAGAAGTTGTTGTAACTCAGGCATAAAATGTTTGATCTTCCCCAAACTTCACATGTTCGATAAGAGTGCAGCCCTGAACACATCTGAAGGCCAATATTCCATTATAATGATAGCGCCACCTGCTGGCAACAGAAAGATTGGCACATATATGGAATAAACTTTGATTTATTCCACTTATATTTATGAGTTTAAATGCATATTTCTCACCGTTCACCTATTTACTAAAGCCACTCGCTGCCGGTGAGCCCGGGTCCGAGGGCCCGTTCATCGCTGCTTGCAGCTTTAATTAGGGCCTGAGCACCGGTGGTGTGAGGACCCTCTTGGAATTGCTCCGTTTATTATTATTATTATTATTATTATTATTATTATTATTATTATTCTTCTCTAAGATGAATCGCATTTTTGAGAGCCTAAACATGCTCGAAAAGTCATGAAACTTTGCACACACCTCAGAACTGGCGAAAATTTACGTCTGATATGGGTTTCAGAAGTGGGTGTGGCAAAATGGCTCGACAGCGCCACCTATACACGTTCAACGGTGTGCGCCTCGAGCTACGTTTCACGTACATGTATGAAAATTGGTATACACATGTATCTCTCCAATACCTACAAAAAAGTCTCTTGGAGCAAAATCCGAAACCCAACAGGAAGTCGGTTATTTTTAATATTATGAGCAAATTTTGTGCCATTTTTGTCATTTCCATGGGCTGTATTTTAACGAACTCCTCCTAGAGATTAATTCAGATCAACACCAAAGTTGGTATGCCTAATCTAAAGGCCTTTGCGATGTTAAATTGCGAAGATTTTGAGTTTTCGTTAAAGGGCGTGTCCGTGGCGGCCTGGCGAATTTCGATGATTCGCCATGAAAAATGAAGTTGCTATAACTCGAACATACAATGTCCAATCTGCCCCAAACTTCACATGTTTGATGAGACTCCGAACCTGAACAGATTGACATGCCCATATTCAGTTATAGTCATAGCGCCACCTATTGGCAACAGGAAGTGACATATTTTACACTGCGACTAACTACTCCTAGATATTTTATGACATCAATGTCTTTTTTGTGGTCAGTCTAATCTAAAGGCCTGTGCGATGTTAAGTTGTGAAGATCTTGAGTTTTCGTTAAGGGGCATGTCCATGGCGCCGTGACAAAATTCAAAGTCTCGCCATGGGAATAAAAGATGTTATAACTCAGGCATAAAATGTCCGATCTTCCCCAAACTTCACATGTGTGATAAGAGTCCTGGCCTGAACACATCTGTAGGCCAATATTCCATCGGGTGTGGCAAAATGGCTCGATAGCGCCACCTATACACTTTCAACATAGCGCGCCTCGAGCTCCGTTTCAAGTACATGTACAAAAATCGGTACACACATGTAACACACCAGTACCTACAAAAAAGTCTCTTGGTACGAAATCCTAATCCCAACAGGAAGTCGGTTATTTTGAAATTTCCCTGCAAAATTGGCGTTGTTTTTTGCCATTTTCACGGGTTGTACTTTAACAAACTCCTCCTAGAGATTTATTCGGATGAACACCAAACTTGGTCAGTGTAATCTAAAGCCATTTGCGATGTTAAATTGCGAAGGACTTGAGGTTTCGTTAAAGGGCGTGTCCATGGCGGCCTGACAAATTTCGATGTTTCGCCATGAAAAAGGAAGTTGCTATAACTCAGACATACAATGTCCAATCTGCCCCAAACTTCACATGTTGGATAAGACTCTTGACCTGAACAGATCTACATGCCAATATTCAGTTATAGTCATAGCGCCACCTATTGGCAACAGGGAGTGAAATATTTTACACTGCGACAAACTACTCCTAGAAATTTTATGACATCAATGTTATTTTTGTGGTCAGTCTAATCTAAAGACCCGTGTGATGTTTAGTTGTGAAGATCTTGAGTTTTCGTTAAAAGGCGTGTCCATGGCGCCGTGACGAAGTTTGATGTGTCGCTATGGGAATAAAAGATGTTATAACTCAGGCATAAAATGTCCGATCTTGCCCAAACTTCACATGTGTGATAAGGGTCCTGGCCTGAACAGATCTGAAGGCCAATATTCCATTGGGTGTGGCAAAATGGCTCGATAGCGCCACCTATACATTTTCAACAGAGTGCATATACACTTTTAACGGAGTGCGCCTCAAGCTATGTTTCACGTACATGTACAAAAATCAGTACACACATGTAACACACCAATATCTACGAAAAAGTCTCTTGGTACAAAATCCGAATCCAAACAGGAAGTCAGTTATTTAGAATTTTCTCTGCAAAATTGGTGTTGTTTTTGGCATTTTCAGGGGTTGTACTTTAATGAACTCCTCCTAGAGATTTATTCAGATCAACATCAAACTTGGTCAGTTAAATCTAAAGGCCTTTGCGAAGTTAAATTGGGAAGATCTTGAGGTTTCGTTAAAGGGAGTGTCCATGGCGGACTGACAAATTTCGATGTTTCGCCATAAAAAAGGAAGTTGCTGTAACTCAGACATACAATGTCCAATCTGCCCCAAACTTCACATGTTGGATAAGACTCTTGACCTGAACAGATCTACATGCCAATATTCAGTTATAGTCATAGCGCCACCTATTGGCAACAGGGAGTGAAATATTTTACACTGCGACAAACTACTCCTAGAAATTTTATGACATCAATGTTATTTTTGTGGTCAGTCTAATCTAAAGACCCGTGTGATGTTTAGTTGTGAAGATCTTGAGTTTTCGTTAAAAGGCGTGTCCATGGCGCCGTGACGAAGTTTGATGTGTCGCCATGGGAATAAAAGATGTTATAACTCAGGCATAAAATGTCCGATCTTGCCCAAACTTCACATGTGTGATAAGGGTCCTGGCCTGAACAGATCTGAAGGCCAATATTCCATTGGGTGTGGCAAAATGGCTCGATAGCGCCACCTATACATTTTCAACAGAGTGCATATACACTTTTAACGGAGTGCGCCTCAAGCTATGTTTCACGTACATGTACAAAAATCAGTACACACATGTAACACACCAATATCTACGAAAAAGTCTCTTGGTACAAAATCCGAATCCAAACAGGAAGTCAGTTATTTAGAATTTTCTCTGCAAAATTGGTGTTGTTTTTGGCATTTTCAGGGGTTGTACTTTAACGAACTCCTCCTAGAGATTTATTCAGATCAACATCAAACTTGGTCAGTTAAATCTAAAGGCCTTTGCGAAGTTAAATTGGGAAGATCTTGAGGTTTCGTTAAAGGGAGTGTCCATGGCGGACTGACAAATTTCGATGTTTCGCCATAAAAAAGGAAGTTGCTGTAACTCAGACATACAATGTCCAATCTGCCCCAAACTTTGAATGTTAGATAAGACTTCTGCCCTTAACAGATTGACATGCCCATATTCAATTATAGTCCTAGCGCCACCTGCTGGCAAAAGGAAGTGACATATTTTACACTGAGACAAACTACTCCTAGAGATTTTTTTGACATTAATGTATTTTTGTGGTCAGTCTAATCTAAAGGCCTGTGTACTGTTAAATTGTGGCAATCTTGAGTTTTTGTTAAAGAGCGTGTCCATGGCAAAAATGACAAAATTTGATGTCTCGCCACAGCAAGAGAAGTTGTTGTAACTCGGGCATAAAATGTTTGATCTTCCCCAAACGTCACATGTTCGATAAGAGTGCAGCCCTGAACACATCTGAAGGCCAATATTCCATTATAGTGATAGCGCCACCTGCTGGCAACAGGAAGATTTGCACATATATGGAATAAACATTGATATATTCTACTTATATTTATGAGTTTAAACGCATATTTCTCACCGTTCACCTATTTACTAGAGCCACTCGCTGCCGGTGAGCCCGGGTGCGAGGGCCCGTTCATCGCTGCTTGCAGCTTTAATTATTATTATTATTATTATTATTCTCTAAGATGAATCGCATTTTTGAGAGCCTAAACATGCTCGAAAAGTCATGAAACTTTGCACACACCTCAGAACTGGCGAAAATTTACGTCTGATATGGGTTTCAGAAGTGGGTGTGGCAAAATGGCTCAACAGCGCCACCTATACACGTTCAACGGTGTGCGCCTCGAGCTACGTTTCACGTACATGTATGAAAATTGGTATACACATGTATCTCTCCAATACCTACAAAAAAGTCTCTTGGAGCAAAATCCGAAACCCAACAGGAAGTCGGTTATTTTTAATTTTATGAGCAAATTTTGTGTCATTTTTGTCATTTCCATGCGTTGTATTTTAACGAACTCCTCCTAGAGATTAATTCAGATCAACACCAAAGTTGGTATGCCTAATCTAAAGGCCTTTGCGATGTTAAATTGCGAAGATTTTGAGTTTTCGTTAAAGGGCGTGTCCGTGGCGGCCTGGCGAATTTCGATGATTCGCCATGAAAAATGAAGTTGCTATAACTCAGACATACAATGTCCAATCTGCCCCAAACTTCACATGTTTGATGAGACTCCGAACCTGAACAGATTGACATGCCCATATTCAGTTATAGTCATAGCGCCACCTATTGGCATCAGGAAGTGACATATTTTACACTGAGACTAACTACTCCTAGAAATTTTATGACATCAATGTCTTTTTTGTGGTCAGTCTAATCTGAAGGCCTGTGCGATGTTATGTTGTGAAGATCTTGAGTTTTCGTTAAGGGGCGTGTCCATGGCGCCGTGACAAAATTCAAAGTCCCGCCATGGGAATAAAAGATGTTATGACTCAGGCATAAAATGTCCGATCTTCCCCAAACTTCACATGTTTGATAAAAGTCCTGGCCTGAACAGATCTGAAGGCCAATATTCCATCGGGTGTGGCAAAATGGCTCGATAGCGCCACCTATACACTTTCAACGGAATGCGCCTCAATCTATGTTTCACGTACAGGTACAAAAATTGGTACACACATGTAACACACCAATACCTACAAAAAAGTCTCGTGGTACGAAATCCTAATCCCAACAGGAAGTCGATTATTTTGAATTTTCCCTGCAAAATTGGTGTTGTTTTTGCCATTTTCAGGGGTTGTACTTTAACGAACTCCTCCTAGAGATTTATTCAGATGAACACCAAACTTGGTCAGTGTAATCTAAAGCCCTTTGCGATGTTAAATTGCGAAGGACTTGAGGTTTCGTTAAAGGGCGTGTCCATGGCGGCCTGACAAATTTCGATGTTTCGCCATGAAAAAGGAAGTTGCTGTAACTCAGACATACAATGTCCAATCTGCCCCAAACTTCACATGTTGAATAAGACTCTTGACCTGAACAGATCTACATGCCAATATTCAGTTATAGTCATGACGCCACCTATTAGCAACAGGAAGTGAAATATTTTACACTGCGACAAACTACTCCTAGAAATTTTATGACATCGATGTTATTTTTGTGGTCAGTCTAATCTAAAGACCTGTGTGATGTTTAGTTGTGAAGATCTTGAGTTTTCGTTAAAAGGCGTGTCCATGGCGCCGTGACGAAGTTCGATGTGTCGCCATGGGAATAAAAGATGCTATAACTCAGGCATAAAATGTCCGATCTTGCCCAAACTTCACATGTGTGATAAGGGTCCTGGCTTGAACAGATCTGAAGGCCAATATTCCATTGGGTGTGGCAAAATGGCTCGATAGAGCCACCTATACACTTTCAACTGAGTGCATATACACTTTCAATGGAGTGCGCCTCGGGCTATGTTTCATGTACATGTACAAGAATTGGTACACACATGTAACACACCAATATCTATGAAAAAGTCTCTTGGTACGAAATCCGAATCCAAACAGGAAGTCAGTTATTTAGAATGTTCTCTGCAAAATTGGTGTTGTTTTTGGCATTTTCAGGGGTTGTACTTTAACGAACTCCTCCTAGAGATTTATTCAGATCAGCATCAAACTTGGTCAGTTAAATCTAAAGGCCTTTGCGAAGTTAAATTGGGAAGATCTTGAGATTTCGTTAAAGGGAGTGTCCATGGCGGCCTGACAAATTTCGATGTTTCGCCATGAAAAAGGAAGTTGCTGTAACTCAGACATACAATGTCCAATCTGCCCCAAACTTCACATGTTAGATAAGACTTCTGCCCTTAACAGATCTACATGCCCATATTCAATTATAGTCATAGCGCCACCTGCTGGAAACAGGAAGTGACATATTTTACGCTGAGACAAACTACTCCTAGAGATTTTTTGACATTAATGTATTTTTGTGGTCAGTCTAATCTAAAGGCCTGTGTAATGTTAAATTGTGGCAATTTGAGTTTTTGTTAAAGAGCCTGTCCATGGCAAAAATGACAAAATTTGATGTCTCGCCACAGCAAGAGAAGGTGTTGTAACTCAGGCATAAAATGTTTGATCTTCCCCAAACTTCACATGTTCGACAAGAGTGCAGCCCTGAACACATCTTAAGGCCAATATTCCATTGTAATGATAGTGCCACCTGCTGGCAACAGTAAGATTGGCACATATATGGAATAAACGTTGATATATTCTACTTATATTTATGAGTTTAAACGCATATTTCTCACCGTTCACCTCTTTACTAAAGCCACTCGCTGGCGGTGAGCCCGGGTGCGAGGGCCCGTTCATCGCTGCTTGCAGCTTTAATTAGGGCCCGAGCACCGATGGTGTGAGGACCCTCTTGGAATTGCTCCGTTTATTATTATTATTATTATTATTATTATTATTATTATTATTATTATTATTATTATTATTATTATTCTCCAGGATGAATCGCATTTTTGAGGGCCTAAACATACTCAAAAAGTCATGAAACTTTGCACACACCTCAGAACCGGCGAAAATGTACATCTGATATGGGTTTCAGAAGTGGGTGTGGCAAAATGGCTCGACAGCGCCACCTATACACGTTCAACGGTGTGCGCCTCGAGCTACGTTTCACGTATATGTATGAAAATCGGTATACACATGTAACTCTCCAATACCTACAAAAAAGTCTCTTGGAGCAAAATTCAAAACACAACAGGAAGTCGGTTATTTTTAATTTTATGAGCAAATTTTGTGTCATTTTTGTCATTTCCATGCGTTGTATTTTAACGAACTCCTCCTAGAGATTAATTCAGATCAACACCAAAGTTGGTATGCCTAATCTAAAGGCCTTTGCGATGTTAAATTGCGAAGATTTTGAGTTTTCGTTAAAGGGCGTGTCTGTGGCGGCCTGGCGAATTTCGATGATTCGCCATGAAAAATGAAGTTGCTATAACTCAGACATACAATGTCCAATGTGTCCAAAACTTCACATGTTTAATAAGACTCCTGACCTGAACAGATTGACATGCCCATATTCAGTTATAGTCATAGCACCACCTATAGGCAACAGGAAGTGACATATTTTACACTGCGACTAACTACTCCTAGAAATTTTATGACATCAATGTCTTTTTTGTGGTCAGTCTAATCTAAAGGCCTGTGCGATGTTAAATTGTGAAGATCTTGAGTTTTCGTTAAAAGGCGTGTCCATGGCGCCATGACGAAGTTCGATGTCTCGCCAAGAGAATAAAATATGTTATAACTCAGGCATAAAATGTCCGATCTTCCCCAAACTTCACATGTGTGATAAGAGTCCTGGCCTGAACACATCTGTAGGCCAATATTCCATCGGGTGTGGCAAAATGGCTCGATAGCGCCACCTATACACTTTCAACATAGCGCGCCTCGAGCTCCGTTTCAAGTACATGTACAAAAATCGGTACACACATGTAACACACCAGTACCTACAAAAAAGTCTCTTGGTACGAAATCCTAATCCCAACAGGAAGTCGGTTATTTTGAAATTTCCCTGCAAAATTGGCGTTGTTTTTGCCATTTTCAGGGGTTGTACTTTAACGAACTCCTCCTAGAGATTTATTCGGATGAACACCAAACTTGGTCAGTGTAATCTAAAGCCATTTGCGATGTTAAATTGGGAAGGACTTGAGGTTTCGTTAAAGGGTGTGTCCATGGCGGCCTGACAAATTTCGATGTTTCGCCATGAAAAAGGAAGTTGCTGTAACTCAGACATACAATGTCCAATCTGCCCCAAACTTCACATGTTGGATAAGACTCTTGACCTGAACAGATCTACATGCCAATATTCAGTTATAGTCATAGCGCCACCTATTGGCAACAGGAAGTGGAATATTTTACACTGCGACAAACTACTCCTAGAAATTTTATGACATCAATTTAATTTTTGTGGTCAGTCTAATCTAAAGACCTGTGTGATGTTTAGTTGTGAAGATCTTGAGTTTTCGTTAAAAGGCGTGTCCATGGCGCCGTGACGAAGTTTGATGTGTCGCCATGGGAATAAAAGATGTTATAACTCAGGCAAAAAATGTCCGATCTTGCCCAAACTTCACATGTGTGATAAGGGTCCTGGCTTGAACAGATCTGAAGGCCAATATACCATTGGGTGTGGCAAAATGGCTCGATAGCGCCACCTATACATTTTCAACAGAGTGCATATACACTTTTAACGGAGTGCGCCTCAAGCTATGTTTCACGTACATGTACAAAAATCGGTACACACATGTAACACACCAATATCTACGAAAAAGTCTCTTGGTACAAAATCCGAATCCAAACAGGAAGTCAGTTATTTAGAATTTTCTCTGCAAAATTGGTGTTGTTTTTGGCATTTTCAGGGGTTGTACTTTAACGAACTCCTCCTAGAGAGATTTATTCAGATCAACACCAAACTTGGTCAGTTAAATCTAAAGGCCTTTGCGATGTTAAATTGCGAAGATCTAGAGGTTTCATTAAAGGGCGTGTCAATGGCGGCCTGACAAATTTCGATGTTTAGCCATGAAAAAGGAAGTGGCTGTAACTCAGACATACAATGTCCAATCTGCCCCAAACTTCACATGTTAGATAAGACTTCTACTCTTAACAGATCTACATGCCCATATTCAGTTATAGTCATAACGCCACCTGCTGGAAACAGGAAGTGACATGTTTTACGCTGCGACAAACTACTCCTAGAAATCTTTTGACATTAATGTATTTTTGTTGTCAGTTCTAATCTAAAGGCCTGTGCAATGTTAAATTGTGGAGATCTTCAGTTTTTGTTAAAGGGCGTGTCCATGGCGCCATGACAAAATTTGATGTCTCGCCACAGCAAGAGTTGTTGTTGTAACTCAGGCATAAAATGTTCAATCTTCCCCAAACTCCACATGTTCGTTAAGAGTGCAGCCCTGAACACATCTGAAGGCCAATATTCCATTATAATGATAGCACCACCTGCTGGCAACAGGAAGACTGGCACATATAAATGATTTTGACATATTCCACTTATATTTAAGACTTTAAATGCATATATCTCACCGTTCGCCAATTTATTAAAGCCTCTCGCTGGCGGTGAGCCCGGGTGCGAGGGCCCGTTCATCGCTGCTTGCAGCTTTAATTATTATTATTATTCTTCTCCAAGATGAATCGCATTTTTGAGAGCCTAAACATGCTCGAAAAGTCATGAAACTTTGCACACACCTCAGAACTGGCGAAAATTTACGTCTGATATGGGTTTCAGAAGTGGGTGTGGCAAAATGGCTCAACAGCGCCACCTATACACGTTCAACGGTGTGCGCCTCGAGCTACGTTTCACGTACATGTATGAAAATTGGTATACACATGTATCTCTCCAATACCTACAAAAAAGTCTCTTGGAGCAATATCCGAAACCCAACAGGAAGTCGGTTATTTTTAATTTTATGAGCAAATTTTGTGTCAGTTTTGTCATTCCCATGCTTTGTATTTTAACAAACTCCTCCTAGAGATTAATTCAGATCAACACCAAAGTTGGTATGCCTAATCTAAAGGCCTTTGCGGGTTTTAAATTGCGAAGATTTTGAGTTTTCGTTAAAGGGCGTGTCCGTGGCGGCCTGGCGAATTTCGATGATTCGCCATGAAAAATGAAGTTGCTATAACTCAGACATACAATATCCAATCTGCCAAAAACTTCACATGTTTAATAAGACTCTTGACCTGAACATATTTACATGCCCATATTCAGTAATAGTCATAGCGCCACCTATAGGCAACACGAAGAGTCATATTTTACACTTCGACAGACTACTCCTAGAAATTTTTTGACATCAATGTCTTTTTTATGGTCAGTCTAATCTTAAGCCCTGTGCAATGTTAAATTGTGAAGATCTTGAGTTTTCGTAAAGGGGCGTGTCCATGGCGCCGTGACAAAATTCAAAGTCTCGCCATGGGAATAAAAGATGTTATAACTCAGGCATAAAATGTCCGATCTTCCCCAAACTTCACATGTGTGATAAAAGTCCTGGCCTGAACAGATCTGAAGGCCAATATTCCATCAGGTGTGGCAAAATGGCTCGATAGCGCCACCTATACACTTTCAACGGAGTGCGCCTCGAGCTCTGTTTCATGTACATGTACAAAAATTTGTACACACATGTAACACACCAATACCTACAAAAAAGTCTCTTGGTACAAAATCCTAATCCCAACAGGAAGTAGGTTATTTTGAATTATCCCTGCAAAATTGGTGTTGTTTTTGCCATTTTCAAGGGTTGTACTTTAACGAACTCCTCCTAGAGATTTATTCAGATGAATACTAAACTTGGTCAGTGTAATCTAAAGCCATTTGTGATGTTAAATTGCGAAGGACTTGAGGTTTCGTTAAAGGGCGTGTCCATGGCGGCCTGACAAATTTCGATGTTTCGCCATGAAAAAGGAAGTTGCTGTAACTCTTGCAAACTTCACATGTTGGATAAGACTCTTGACCTTAACAGATCTACATGCCAATATTCAGTTATAATCATAGCGCCACCTATTGGTAACAGGAAGTGAAATATTTTACACTGCGACAAACTACTTCTAGACATTTTATGACATCAATGTTATTTTTGTGGTCAGTCTAATCTAAAGACCTGTGTGATGTTTAGTTGTGAAGATCTTGAGTTTTCGTTAAAAGGAATGTCCATGGCGCCGTGATGAAATTTGATGTGTCGCCATGGGAATAAAAGATGTTATAACTCAGGCATAAAATGTCCGATCTTGCCCAAACTTCACATGTGTGATAAGGGTCCTGGCCTGAACAGATCTGAAGGCCAATATTCCATTGGGTGTGGCAAAATGGCTCGATAGCGCCACCTATACACTTTCAACTGAGTGCATATACACTTTCAACGGAGTGCGCCTCAAGCTATGTTTCACGTACATGTACAAAAATCGGTACACACATGTAACACACCAATATCTACGAAAAAGTCTCTTGGTACGAAATCCGAATCCAAACAGGAAGTCAGTTATTTAGAATGATCTCTGCAAAATTGGTGTTGTTTTTGGCATTTTCAGGGGTTGTACTTTAACTAACTCCTCCTAGAGATTTATTCAGATCAACGTCAAACTTGGTCAGTTAAATCTAAAGGCCTTTGCGAAGTTAAATTGGGAAGATCTTGAGATTTCGTTAAAGGGACTGTCCATGGCGGCCTGACAAATTTCGATGTTTCGCCATGAAAAAGGAAGTTGCTGTAACTCAGACATACAATGTCCAATCTGCCCCAAACGTTGCATGTTAGATAAGACTTCTGCCCTTAACAGATCTACATGCCCATATTCAATTATAGTCATAGCGCCACCTGCTGGAAACAGGAAGTGGCATATTTTACGCTGAGACAAACTACTCCTAGAGATTTTTTTGACATTAATGTATTTTTGTGGTCAGTCTAATCTAAAGGCCTTTGTAATGTTAAAGGGGTGATAAAACACGATTTCACTTTTCTAACTTTAGCTAGTGTGTAATGTTCCTGTTTGAGCATAAACAACATCTGCAAAGTTACAACGTTCAAAGTTTTAAGCAAAGGGAGATATTTGCTTTTAAAGAAATCCATTTCTAAGGACTACAGCCAACGGCCGGTAGGGACTACACGACATTCCTCCAGGGTTGCTGACGTCACTAAGCCCAAAACCCCTCCTCCGAGAATAATAAATTAGGGGGGGCGGGGTGGGGAGCGAGGCCATTTTATATTGCTGTGGAGATTGAGAAGAGTTGTTGTATGCTGGAGTGTCATTGCCGCGATGCCGACGAAACGCTGTTATTTTCATCCGGATTGCAGGTCCACTTTGTTCAGCCTTCCTAGGGACGGGGAAGTTAGGGATCAATGGTTAAAAATTATTTTTAACTCGGTCCCTCAAAATTATTACCCAAATCTTGCTCTCTGTGCTGCTCATTTTACGGAGGAAAGCTTCCACAATCTTCGCGAGTTCAATGCAGGATTCGCCCAACGGCTTGTCCTGAAAGATGGAGCAGTTCCAACTTTAAAAACAGAAGCTGTTTACGGGCCACAACCTGTAAGTATGACTTATTTTTCGTCGATGTGTTTTACTGTAATAGTTTGTATTGCTTATTGTACATTGTATCAAGGAAGTGAACAAATAACAACGCTGTTTGGCTCAGCAAACCAGTTTGTTAAATGCTCATTTATGCATTCGACAAACCCCTAACGTTAACGTTACAAACTTTTTTTCTTAATCTCAACAGCGAACTTGGAATTAGTGTATATTATTATTTGATTAGAGCATTTATGTATTGTTTATCTACATGTTTGTTTATCTGCAGGCATGCTAAACATGGTTCTGTGTTTGATTTTGCTACTATAGTAAATCCAATGTTTAGTGTTCGTTTTGGGTTAATAGTTATAGCGACAGATATTTGGCTATAAGCGTTCTAAAAATACAAAAGTAACGATTCCATTCAGTACCGATTACTATAGATCTTCACTCTTTAATCAAAAAAATCCCTTTGAGGACTAATATAATTTGTTAGAACAATTATATGAAATTCTTGCTTATGAAGCTTATTTTTTGTGGTCCAATGATTATTATCCAGTAATTAATTTTTTCCTACTATTTTACATGTCAAATGTATATTTTAAGCTGTAATTTGATCATTGATTACATATTGTCATTATTTCTTACAGACAACATCTCAGCAGGGTTCGAGTTCCCAAGAGCTCCCCACTACATCTACACTTCATGAAGTTGGATGTCAGTCAGACCCTATAGAGACCGAAACTGTAGCCACAGAGAAAAAGCCAAAGATGCGATCAGTGGGCACACAACTTTCAATGGGTACATTGAGCAGTTTCCACTTAAGGAGCAAAGGTATGAAATACAGACATTAAATGTGTTTGTGTTACTTTATCATATGCAGTTCTAGTACATATTGTCTTTTTTTTATTATAATTGTTATACCGGCTACTGAAACTTATGTGTATTAGAAAGTGGCTTATGTTTCTCACTGTAAAAAAATTGTAAAAGCATGACAGATGGTTAAGAGTAATTGTATTTTTTACTTTTTTTTGTACTTGTAGGCATTCAGGCAACATATTATGGTCATGATGTGGGCACCCAAACAACTGAGATGTTTCCTGATGTGCAGCTGTCTTCAACACCAGTAAGGGGCTCAGTCTTCAGGCCCAGTAAGAGACCTCGTCTGGTGTTAGATGAGGAAGAAGAATCAGAATTAAATGTCGAACCCACCGATTCCACATATAACCCAGATTCTGTTGTTACTGAAGAATCAGAATTGGCGTAAGATATAAATACATATTTACACACTTTTTTACCAATACATTTGTGTTTAAAAAAATATATAAAACATGAAAGCAACTTCCTAATATTTATTTTTTATATTGCCTTAGGATAGATCCACAGCCCGACCACAGCGATAACAAATAAATTGTTTTTGAAAGCTGTCTTCGAGAGCTGTTTGTGTCCTGTCCAATTTGTAAGACAAAGTGTGTTGTCCAGAGCAGACGAAGGGTTTTTTTTGTTGCATTCACCCAGCTTTGTGAAAACTGTAACTACTACAGACAGTGGCAGAGCCAGCCCATTGTAGGGAGTACCCCACTTGGAAACCTGCTATTGTCTGCTGCAACGTATTTTACCGGTGGATCTTTTAAACAACTAGAAAAGGTATTACAATTACAATAAAATTCACAAAAAACTACTGTGTTGTTTCAGTATGTATGTACTGTATGATTTCTATGTTAATAGATTTTCAAGGCCATGATGCTCCAGATGATGCATTTCGTAACTTTTAGGATTCATGCCAGGAATTTCATTGAGCCTACCATAATACACAAGTGGAAGCAAGATCAACTGAATCTTATAAGACAGCTGCAAGAGGGAGGAAATGTTGCTGTGGCTGGAGATATGCGTGCTGACACGCCAGGTACGTTTACAGTATATTAAAAAAAATCACGCCGTTTATTTTATAGTCTTTAAGTTTTCCTAAAATATTATGATACTGATGTTCTCAGTAATGTTCTATATATGATTATGATGTTTACAATAGGACACTCAGCAAAATTTGGCAGCTACACCATTATGCACATGGAAACCAACAAAATTCTGGATCTTCAACTAGTTCAGGTTAGTAATTAAGCATTTAAAAAATTTTTTACATTTTCTTTTATCTGTTATTGTTTATACTCTACTCTGTTTATACATTTGAAATGTTGTGTACCCAACAACAGAGCAACGAGGTTGGTGGAAGTTATCATATGGAAAAGGAGGGATTGAAGCGTTGTCTTGATAAGCTCGAGTCTAATGGTTTAGCTGTTGACTACATCGTCACTGATCGCCATCCGCAGATTCAGAAGTACCTGAGGGACCACAATATCACTCAGTTCTATGACGTGTGGCACTTTGAGAAAGGTAATTATTTATCTTTGTATTTTTAATTGATTCTTATTCAGTTAATTGTTCAACCTAACATGTACATTTTTATTTTTGTGGTAATTTGATTATCTTGAAATAATGATTGTACAACCAAGCTTTTACTTTGTACAGGTTTATCTAAGAAACTTGACAAACTTTCAAAAATGAAGGACTGTGAGGTGCTGAAAAAATGGTTGCACAGCATCAAAAACCATGTTTACTGGAGTGCGATTTCCTCTGAGTCTGGGCCAGAAAAGGTGGCGAAGTGGAATTCACTGCAGAACCACATCCAAAATGTACATGTTCATGAGAACCACCTCTTCCCTAAGTGTGAACACCCAGACAAAGTTTCCAGGGATCCAAAAAAATGGATCCAACCAGGTATGACTGTATAGAGAGACAAATGACAATAAAATGACAGTAAACTAGTAAAATTATGAGATTTTCTTCATATTTTATCTGTTTGGTTACAGGATCAATAGCGCTCCATAAAGTGGAAAAGCTATTATACAACAAGAGAGTTCTCAAGGATATAGAAAAGCTCAGCCACAACTTTCAGACGTCATCACTGGAGGCTTTCCACAGTCTGATTTTGCGTTTTGCCCCAAAGAACGTGATTTTCCCTTTCATAGGAATGTTGTGCAGGTAATAATCTTTGACATATTCAGTAATATTTATAAGCATTGTTTCTAACAATTGTTATGGAAATGTTTTTTTTTATTCATTATTTTATTAATATTAATGATCTTTCCCTATAATAAATAATGTTCTTTCCTAATAAGTAAGAAAAAGGTTAAATAGGTTAGGAGCCTTGCCTGTGGCCCTACAGTATGTTATCTATGTTATGAGTAGCAAAGATATAAAGAGCTATAAAGCCTCCCATCTTGGCGAACACTCACATTCTCTTGACTGACTGTGCGACTGTGAGCCTTTCTTGCAAGAAAGAAACCATTATAATCATTGATTGAACATTTGTCTCTTATTCTGAATTGTTTGTTTATTTGTCACAACACAGTCTACTAATCTTTTCATATTTTATGGATTGTGCACTGATTACAGGCTGTATCTTGCAGCAATGCACTATAATGAAAATGCTAACCGTGAGCAGGCAACAACAACTGAAGGACAGGCTGTGTATAAGATCGTTTTTCCAAAGTCCAAAAAAGGGGAATGCACAGCAAAGCCAGTGAAAATAGAACCAACATACAGTAAGTTTGTTTTATTAACAATAATATATAAAAAAAAAACTATAATAAAATTAATATAAGCTTACAAAAAATATTTATAAATATTACACAAATGTTAATTATAAAACAAAGGTAGATTATTTATCAGTAATTATGTAAAACCATAGAGTGACTCAGTATTCTGTTTTTTACAGACTATGTGGATGACCTTATGAGCCTTCTGTTACATAAAGTCTTTGTGGACCCCAAGCCATATGCAGAAGAGCTGCATGCAATCCCCATTCCACCTCCTCTGTCATCACAGTATGAAAAACCTTCCAAAGAAGAGGTGATTGCCCAGCGTGTGTCACGATTCAGTCGAGGGGTGGCCGGAACCCAACATACTGTCCCGCTGGATCAGGAAACTGTAGACGGATCCGGTTAACAACACATGAGAGGATGACAACCCTCACACTACGTCCTAGGTAGCCCCAGCACCAGCTGACAAAGCTGCGATAGGCCAGATAACGGAAACGCCTATGGCAGGAATAGAAAACCTCAATATTGTGTATAAAACCAGTGGTATATTGGAAACATGTATATGTGATGTGAAAATATGTTTGATAAAAATGTATATTTTGATTAGTTTTTGTCTTTGAATAACATGTCTTGTGTAAATATATATATTTTGTATCTATTGTCTTTTATGTTCTTTTACACAACATAATTTCATAAAATTTAATAAATACTTACTCCTCTTCATTTCTGCGTCTCACTGGTCCATAGTCGGCTCTGTAAATATTATTGATATTTTGCAAAGTATACGGATTTAAGCAGTTTGGTTCAAAACCTGGATGCTCAACCATACATTTAGGAGGGTCTGGAACCTCCATCATTCGCTTTACAACCTAAACAGTAATGTAAGACAATGAGAACATACTGTACAATTAACCTATGTTCATCTTTTAAACCTGAAAAAATAATTATACAGAACTATTAACACGTTATGCATAATTTTGGTACTAGCTTATTACACTACCTTCTGTATTTCTTTGCAGCGGATGTTTTCCTCTTCAATTGGCATTTTTGCACCGTTATTACATGTACACCTAATAAAATATTTTTTTTTTTTAATAAAAAAGGTTCTTGAATACACTTTTGTTAATAGACAAACACTTATTATTGTTATAAATTAAACCTCAACTATTATAATTAGTACAATTAAATTACAGCGTATCTAAAAAAGTATTAGATATCAACAACAAAAAACATACCATTCTGAAACGTCATTTAAACGCCGTTCTTGAACTGGTTCTGCTCGTTCATCTTCATTAAAATTTGCTGGGTCCGATTCGGACTCAAATTGGTATGGTTTTATTGACGCCATTGTTTCTAATACCACCAAAGCACAGACAACTGGTAAAGGTAAGGGGCGTGACGTTACCGAAAAACGTGCTCTAGGCGGTTAGCGAATCACAACACACTGGGCCAGCTAACCAATCTGAGCCCATTGCTATTTTTGTGGGACTGGCTTCATAGAACCCGGAAACCATCAGACCGTTTTACAAGGAGGGACAGAGCAGTGTAGAGTAAAGGTAAAATATATGAAAAATAATGCGATTTTTTAAAAAACAAAGCATGAACACGTTACAGTGCACCCCACAAACACAATCAAGCCTTCGAAAAACCGCGTTTTACCACCCCTTTAAATTGTGGCAATCTTGAGTTTTTGTTAAAGAGCGTGTCAATGGCAAAAATGACAAAATTTGATGTCTCGCCACAGCAAGAGAAGTTGTTGTAACTCAGGCATAAAATGTTTGATCTTCCCCAAACTTCACATGTTCGATAAGAGTGCAGCCCTGAACACATCTGAAGGCCAATATTCCATTATAATGATAGCGCCACCTGCTGGCAAAAGAAAGATTGGCACATATATGGAATAAACATTGATATATTTTACTTATATTTATGAGTTTAAATGCATATTTCTCACCGTTCACCTATTTACTAAAGCCACTCGCTGCCGGTGAGCCCGGGTGCGAGGGCCCGTTCATCGTTGCTTGCAGCTTTAATTAGGGCCCGAGCACCGATGGTGTGAGGACCCTCTTGGAATTGCTCCGTTTATTATTATTATTATTATTATTATTATTATTATTATTATTATTATTATTATTATTATTCTCTAAGATGAATCACATATTTGAGAGCCTAAACATGCTCGAAAAGTCATGAAACTTTGCACACACATCTGAACTGGCGAAAATTTACGTCTGATATGGGTTTCAGAAGTGGGAGTGGCAAAATGGCTCGACAGCGCCACCTATACACGTTCAACGGTGTGCGCCTCGAGATACGTTTCACGTACATTTATGAAAATCGGTATACACATGTATCTCTCCAATACCTAAAGAAAAGTCTCTTGGAGCAAAATCCGAAACCCAACAGGAAGTCGGTTATTTTTAATTTTATGAGCAAATTTTGTGTCATTTCCATGCGTTGTATTTTAACGAACTCCTTCTAGAGATTCATTCAGATCAACACCAAAGTTGGTATGCCTAATCTAAAGGCCTTTGCGATGTTAAATTGCGAAGATTTTGAGTTTTCGTTAAAGGGCGTGTCCGTGGCGGCCTGGCGAATTTCGATGATTCGCCATGAAAAATGAAGTTGCTATAACTCAGACATACAATGTCCAATGTGCCCAAAACTTCACATGTTTAATAAGACTCCTGACCTGAACATATTTACATGCCCATATTCAGTTATAGTCATAGCGCCACCTATAGGCAACAGGAAGTGACATATTTTTCACTTCGACACACTACTCCTAGAAATTTTTTGACATCAATGTCTTTTTTATGGTCAGTCTAATCTAAAGGCCTGTGCAATGTTAAATTGTGAAGATCTTGAGTTTTCGTTAAGGGGCGTGTCCATGGCGCCGTGACAAAATTCAAAGTCTCGCCATGGGAATAAAAGATGTTATAACTCAGGCATAAAATGTCCGATCTTGCCCAAACTTCACATGTGTGATAAGGGTCCTGGCCTGAACAGATCTGAAGGCCAATATTCCATTGGGTGTGGCAAAATGGCTCGATAGCGCCACCTATACACTTTCAACATAGCGCGCCTCGAGCTCCGTTTAACGTACATGTACAAAAATCGGTACACACATGTAACACACCAATACCTACAAAAAAGTCTCTTGGTACGAAATCCGAAACCCAACAGGAAGTCGGTTATTTTTAATTTTATGAGCAAATTTTGTGTCATTTTTGTCATTTCCATGCGTTGTATTTTAATGAACTCCTCCTAGAGATTCATTCAGATCAACACCAAAGTTGGTATGCCTAATCTAAAGGCCTTTGCGATGTTAAATTGCGAAGGACTTGAGGTTTCGTTAAAGGGCGTGTCCATGGCGGCCTGACAAATTTCGATGTTTCGCCATGAAAAAGGAAGTTGCTGTAACTCAGACATACAATGTCTAATCTGCCCCAAACTTCACATGTTGGACAAGACTCTTGACCTGAACAGTTCTACATGCCAATATTCAGTTGTAGTCATAGCGCCACCTATTGGCAACAGGAAGTGAAATATTTTACACTGCGACAAACTACTCCTAGAAATTTTATGACATCAATGTTATTTTTGTGGTCAGTCTAATCTAAAGACCTGTGTGATGTTTAGTTGTGAAGATCTTGAGTTTTCGTTAAAAGGCGTGTCCATGGCGCCGTGACGAAGTTCGATGTGTCGCCATGGGAATAAAAGATGTTATAACTCAGGCATAAAATGTCCGATCTTGCCCAAACTTCACATGTGTGATAAGGATCCTGGCCTGAACAGATCTGAAGGCCAATATTCCATTGGGTGTGGCAAAATGGCTCGATAGCGCCACCTATACACTTTCAACTGAGTGCATATACACTTTAAACGGAGTGCGCCTCAAGCTACGTGTCACGTACATGTACGAAAATCGGTACACATATGAAAGACACCAATAGCTACGAAAAAGTCTCTTGATACGAAATCCGAATCCCAACAGGAAGTCAATTATTTTGAATTTTCCCTGCAAAATTGTTGTTGTTTTTGCCATTTTCAGGGGTTGTACTTTAACGAACTCCTCCTACAGATTTATTCAGATCAACACCAAACTTTGTCAGTGTAATCTTAAGCCCTTTGCAATGTTAAATTGCGAAGATCTTGAAGTTTCGTTAAAGGGCGTGTCCATGGCGGCCTGACAAATTTCGATGTTTCGCCATTAAAAAGGAAGTTGCTGTAACTCAGACATACAATGTCCAATATGCCCCAAACTTCACATGTTAGATAAGACTTCTGCCCTTAACAGATCTACATGCCCATATTCAGTCATAGTCATAGCGCCACCTGCTGGCAACAGGAAGTGTCATGTTTTACACTGCAAAGAACTACTCCAAGAAATTTTATTACATCAACATTTTATTTTGGTCAGTCTAATCTAAAGGTCATTTTTAAATTGTGGAGATCTTTAGATTTTGTTAAAGGGCGTGTCCATGGAGCTGTGACAAAATTTGATTTCTCGCCATATGAAGAGAAGTTGTTGTAACTCAGGCATAAAATGTTCGATATTCCCCAAACTTCACATGTTCGATAAGACTCCTGGCCTGAACACATCTGAAGGCCAATATTCCATTATAATGATAGCGCCACCTATTGGCAACAGCAAAATTGGTACATATAAATGACTTGGACATATTTCACTTTTTAATTTGAAATGCATATTTCTCACCGTTCACCTTTTTACCAAAGCCACACGATGGCGTTGAGCCCGGGTGCGAGGGCCCGTTCATCGCTGCTTGCAGCTTTAATTATTATTATTATTCTCCTTCTCCCGAATGAATCCCATTTTTGAGGGCTTAAAATATGCTCAAAAAGTCATGAAACTTTGCACACGCGTCAAACCTGGTGAAAATTTTCGTCTGATATAGGATTCAGAAGAGGGTGTGGCAGAATGGCTCGACAGCGCCACCTATACTAAGAAAATCAACAGCCTTCCAGCTATGTTTCACGTACATGCACGAAAGTTGGCACACATATGTAACACACCAATACCTACAAAAAAGACTCTTGGAGCAAAATTCTAAACCCAACAGGAAGTCGGTTATTTTTAATATTATGAGCAAATTTTGTGTAATTTTGGTCATTTCCATGTGTTGTATTTTAACGAACTCCTCCTAGAGATTTCTTCAAATCAACACCAAATTTGTTCTGCTTAATCTAAAGGCCTTTGCGATGTTAAATTGCGAAGATCTTGAGTTTTCGGTGAAGGGCGTGTCCGTGGCGGCCTGGCGAATTTCGATGATTCGCCATGAAAAATGAAGTTGCTATAACTCAGACATACAATGTCCAATCTGCCCCAAACTTCACATGTTTGATGAGACTCCGAACCTGAACAGATTGACATGCCCATATTCAGTTATAGTCATAGCGCCACCTATTGGCAACAGGAAGTGACATATTTTTACACTGCGAAAAGCTACTCCTAGAAATTTTATAACATCAATGTCTTTTTTGTGGTCAGTCTAATCTAAAGGCCTGTGCAATGTTAAGTTGTGAAGATCTTGAGTTTTTGTTAAAAGGCGTGTCCATGGCGCCGTGACGAAGTTCGATGTCTCGCCATGGGAATAAAAGATGTAATAACTCAGGCATAAAATGTCCGATCTTCCCCAAACTTCACATGTGTGATAAGAGTCCTGGCCTGAACACATCTGTAGGCCAATATTCCATCGGGTGCAGCAAAATGGCTCGATAGCGCCACCTATACACTTTCAACATAGCGCGCCTCGAGCTCCGTTTCATGTACGTATACAAAAATCGGTACACACATGTAACACACTAATACCTACAAAAAAGTCTCTTGGTATGAAATCCGATTCCTAACAGAAAGTCGGTTATTTAGAATTTTCTCTGCAAAATTTGAGTTGTTTTTGCCATTTTCAGGGGTTGTACTTTAACGAACTCCTCCTAAAGATTTACTCAGATCAACACCAAACTTGGTCAGTTAAATCTAAAGGCCTTTGCGATGGTAAATTGCGAAGATCTTGAGGTTTCGTTAAAGGGCGTGTCCATGGCGGACTAACAAATTTCGATGTTTCGCCATGAAAAAGGAAGTTGCTGTAACTCAGACATACAATGTCCAATCTGCCCTAAACTTTACATGTTAGATAAGACTTCTGCCCTTAACAGATCTACATGCCCATATTCAGTTATAGTCATAGCGCCACCTATTGACAACAGGAAGTGAAATATTTTACACTGCGACAAACTACTCCTAGAAATTTTATGACATCAATGTTATTTTTGTGGTCAGTCTAATCTAAAGACCTGTGTGATGTTTAGTTGTGAAGATCTTGCCCAAACTTCACATGTGTGATAAGGATCCTGGCCTGAACAGATCTGAAGGCCAATATTCCATTGGGTGTGGCAAAATGGCTCGATAGCGCCACCTATACACTTTCAACTGAGTGCATATACATTTTCAACGGAGTGCGCCTCAAGCTATGTTTCACGTACATGTACAAAAATCGGTAAACATATGTAGCACACCAATACCTACAAAAAAGTCTCTTGGTACGAAATCCGAATCCCAACAGGAAGTAAGTTATTTTGAATTTCCTGTACGATTTTTGTGCAGTTTTTGCCGTTTCCATGCCTCGTACTTTGACGAACTCCTCCTACAGTTTTAATCGGATTATCTTCAAATTTGGTGAGGGTCATCATAAGACCTTTGTGACGTTAAATTGCGAAGCTTTTGAGTTTTCGTCCAGGGGTGTGTCCCTGGTGGCCTGACAAAATTTGATGTTTCGCCGTGAAACAGGAAGTTGCTGTAACTCAGGCAAGCAATGTCCGATCTGCCCCAAACTTCACACGTGTGATGGGTGTTCTGTCCTGAACAAACACCCATGACCAAATTCAGTTAAAGTCTTAGCGCCACCTGCTGGTAACAGGAAGTGACATGGTTAACACAATTATGGACTCCTTGCAAAATAATAAAAGGCATCAACAAGGGTTAAATAGGCTGGCAAAATTTTATAAGCATGCTAATACATGCTAGCAACATTTAGCTAAGTGCTAAAGCATGCTACTAATGCAGTGAAACAGGAAGTTGCTGTAACTCAGGCAAGCAATGTCCGATCTGCCCCAAACTTCACACGTGTTATGGGTTTTCTGTCCTGAACAAACACCCATGACCAAATGCAGTTATAGTCATAGCGCCACCTGCTGGTAACAGGAAGTGACATGGTTAACACAGTTATGGACTCCTAGGAACATATTAAAAAGTGCCAACAAGTGTTAAATAAGCTGGCAACATGCTAGTAACCTATTAATACATGCTAGCAACAATTAGCTAAGTGCTAAAGCATGCTACTAATGCAGTGAAACAGGAAGTTGCTGTAACTCAGGCAAGCAATGTCCGATCTGCCCCAAACTTCACACGTGTGATGGGTGTTCTGTCCTGAACAAACACCCATGACCAATTGCAGTTATAGTCATAGCGCCACCTGCTGGTAACAGGAAGTGACATGGTTAACACAGTTATGGACTCCTAGGAACATATTAAAAAGTGTCAACAAGTGTTAAATAAGCTGGCAACATGCTAGTAACCTACTAATACATGCTAGCAACATTTAGCTAAGTGCTAAAGCATGCTACTAATGCAGTGAAACAGGAAGTAGCTGTAACTCAGGCAAGCAATGTCCAATCTGTCCCCAAACTTCACACGTGTTATGGGTGTTCTGTCCTGAACAAACACCCATGACCAAATTCAGTAATAGTCATAGCGCCACCCGCTGGTAACAGTAAGTTACATGGTTAACATTGTTATGGACTCCTAGGAACATATTAAAAAGTGTCAACAAGTGTTAAAAAGGGCTGGCAACATGCTAGAAACATACCAATACATGCTAGCAACACTTAGCTAAATGCTAAAGCATGCTAGTGATGCAGTGAAAAAGGAATTTGCTGTAACTAATGCAAGCAATGTCCGATCTGCCTCAAACTTCAAACGTTTGACAAGAGTCCTGTCTTGAACACATCAACATGCCCATATTTGATTATATTCATAGTGCCACCTGCTGGCAACAGGAAGTGGCATGTTAACACTGTTATGGACTCCTTGCAAAATAATAAAAGGCATCAACAAGGGTTAAATAGGCTGGCAAAATTTTATAAGTATGCTAATACATGCTAGCAACATTTAGCTATGTGCTAAAGCATGCTACTAATGCAATGAAACAGGAAGTTGCTGTAACTCAGGCAAGCAATGTCCGATCTGCCCCAAACTTCACACGTGTGATGGGTGTTCTGTCCTGAACAAACACCCATGACCAAATTCAGTTATAGTCATAGCGCCACCTGCTGGTAACAGGAAGTGACATGGTTAACACAGTTATGGACTCCTTGCAAAATAATAAAAGGCATCAACAAGGGTTAAATAGGCTGGCAAAATTTTATAAGCATGCTAATACATGCTAGCAACATTTAGCTACGTGCTAAAGCATGCTCCCATACAGTAAAAAAATACATTTATTTTGGCCAAAATATATTTTAAATATATGCTAAATATATGTTGTAACTGTGAAGTTCAATAAAATATATATTTTTGAAATCGAAAATATATTTAATACCAACCTTCATTTACCAAAATATGTTTAAAAATGTATTTGAGGGTCAAGAAAATACATTTTCAACCTTACAGTAGAATGTGGATGGAGAGCAAAAGTATCCATTATTTAAAATGGGATTTTTAAATAATGGATTTTTTTTTTTTTTTTTTCATTCTAAAATAGTTTACAGTAAAGTAACAGAATAGGCCTGATTAGTATGTACAACATAAACAAATAATTGGCTACAAATAAAACAAGAGCCAAATGTTTAGAAAAGAATTAGATAAGTCAAGTTTATTTATTTGCTTGTTACATTGCAGAATACCTCACTACTAATGTAGTACAGTTGACTTTGACTAACTGGCAGTATATACATGAGGACATTTGATGATAAGGCATTAAGTGGCAGTAGGTGCACTGTATGAGTTGATGTTTTGAAAAGGAACCAGAACTAGCACGATGCACAAAATACAAAACTGCTATGTACACTTTTAATTTGTTGACATTAATTCATTGTAAGGGATAGAATATAACACACATTAATGGTAACACACACAGTATAAAAATCATCAGTATAATTTTTTGTTTAAAATAAACAGCAAAAGAAATGCACAATATATAATACTGCTAATGTAATGTACATTTGATTTCTTGCCATTAAATATTAAATATTCAATTACATGTTTTTTTCAATGAAAATTAAGACATGTTAGTGTTATAAACACAAGCATAACAAAATAAACTGAAAAAGTTACAATTATTTACACAAATTGCTTCAAAATCACTTAAAATTTCGCATTGCTTAAGTAATGTAGTAATGTACCAAAAACTTTGTACATTGACACTAAAGATCAAATTGAATAAAACAACTTAGGCCACTCTTAGTTTCATTTAACGTCTCATTTAAGGAATTCAGACTGATTAATATTTCTAAAAATGTAATCAACTTTGAGTTTTTCAGTGTGAATGATCAGACATTTGTATTTGATAGCTGAAGCAGGAATAGCTGTAAGATGTCCAAGAAGTTTTGACACTGGTTCAAAGTAACTTGGATTTGAGGCACAGAGACTATGCTTTGCTTGTTCATAGAATCTGCCAATGGCATAACACCTCTCCTCATTTTCATTTTGACAAATCAAGAATCTTTTAATCCAAAAAAAGTTTTGAGCTTCGTCATTTAACACAACGGTGAAGGAATTGCGTTTAGATACACGGCTGTAATCTTCTGAGTGAACCACCTCGCCATTTGTAATGATTCGTTGAAAGTACTTTACCCTGCCTTTTTGTACCCCATAACGACTCAGTGCCATACAGTCATCTCTCCTAAGTAATCGCACTTTAGGACGATCGAGTGCAGTGACATCACATGTGCGAGTTACATGTTTCAACTGTTTTGGTCTTGTCAAAGTTTCAAAGATCTCCTTGCATTCATTTGAGGCATGTTTTAGGATAGTCTGACCATAAAAAGGTAAAGCCTTTTGTAACCAAAAGGTTTTGACAATCTGCAGTGCAACCCCTTGAGTGCTTTTGATCATGTCAAGTAGTTTAGCATTATAAGACTCAAATACAAAGGCAGAGTGAGCCCACAAAGGCCCCCAGTTAACTACACTTCTTGGTAAATGGAGGCAAAGATGGACATTATAAGACATATTGGCTTCCCCATAGTATACCTCCATGTCCTTCACAAAATCTGTTAAAAGGGCCTCAGACTCCGTAATCTGGTCTCTGGTTATATTTTCACCTAACAGAAGTGATACACCCTTAACTAGTTTGGACCAGTGATTTAGTAGTGGTTCTGGCAAAACACCCTTTAGTACAGGCAAGCTATAATAAAAGAGCCACATGTACCACTCGTGGGCTTTCCAAAATTTCCTCAATGTGACTGACCTTGGCACACGAGGTACATTACATGGTGGTTTTATCTTTAAAAGCAACTCGTCTATCAATTTTGTAGACCTACCTATATACCAGTGCTTTTCATGGTTTTCAGTGTTTAACCACAGCCCTGTTACAGTTCTTGCAACACCCAGAAGTACTGAATGCATGTAGTCTGGCACAGACCCTTCAATGACATCAAAACTGGGAAGCCGACACAATGCACTTGGTCCTTTGACACCCATAACAGGCTGTCCAGACTCTAACGCAGCTTCTACAAATTCATTTGTCTGTTCCTGACTGCGAAGCTGGAGGTCTCTCTGAAAAGGATATACACGAGTAGATCCTCTGCCCTTTTCAATCCATTTTCCTTTGTGAAGGCAATAGGAGCAGCCATATTCACCATTGAACTGTTTGACATTCTGTATTAAAGGTCTGGCAACTGAGTCACTCATCAGAACTAGAGGGATTACTTTTGTATTGATAGAAACACCTTTGTCCTTTTCCCATGTGAAACCACTGTCCTCTAGTTTAACACATTCCTCTACAAAAGGATTTAAGAATGTTCTCATATGAGGCTTCTTATCCCCAAACCACAGTCCACAAAGGAGTACATTATCCTGTCTCATTTTCAATGGCAACTCATTAATGGTACATAAAAGAGGCCAAATACTACAAGGGGACTTTTTAAAAACTGGCACACCATCACAGCTAAATGTCAAGGTAAGGGTTGAAAGGGGCGTATCTGAACCACTTAAAGCTTTCTGATACAAAAAACCATCACAAATATCACTGAGAGATGTTGATGTTTCTTTTTGCCTTTTTACCAATTCGTCTGCAATTCCTGGAATTTTCAAAAGATTTTTTATCTGATCTTCCAAGGAGAGGTATATGAAAAGATTATTGGTGAACCTGCTGGCTTTGTCATGAGTAATGTTGCATTGAACACAATGAACATGGTCCAGTTCAGCTGACATTATGTCATTGCACTGGTCACACACATAACAGATTCTCATAATGTCTTTGGTATAATCGAAAGCTTTGTAAAAGGAGTATTTTGTCCTGCATACCGAATCATTACCACCAACAACATTTAGGATTCTCATAATATCCTCAAGACAGTCATTGGTCAAATTGTGTTTGAGCTTAAGTGCCAGAAGTAGTAGTTGGGTTTGATCTTTTGTTTGACCTGAATCCGCTGCATCCTCTATCTGAACAGGACTGGAAGTGCACTCTTCATCAGGAGTAGTTAGCTAGATGTCTTCTGGAATGGTGTCTGGGAATGGCTAAAAAAAAAAAAGGAATTATGGGTCCTGTTAACATCACATTAATACTCTTTGAAGAGATAACAAACCTTAAAAACAGAAAAATAAGATAAGTTACTTGTTATAAAGGAGCAATTAATTAAAAAGGATAGTGAAAGTTCTGTAATCCTTTACTCACCCTCAAGTTGTTCTAAACCTGTAAGATTTTCTTTCCTGTTGAACACAAAATACGGTAAGCTATTTTGAAGAATGCAGGTAACCAAACAGTTAATGGACCCCATTGACTTCCATAGTATAAATTCTATAAAACAAAAATACAGTGCAAGTCAACAGAGAACAGAAACTGTTTTGTTACCGACATTCTTAAAAATATCTTATTTTGTGTTCAACAGAACAAGGAAACTACAGGTTTAGAACAACATGAGGGTGAGTAAATTTGCATTTTTTGGTGAACCATACCTTTAATTAATCAATTAATTAAAGGGATGTATCAATTGTAAACTGTGAAAATTACCAGAACCATACCTTATGACATTCCTTGATAACATTCTCAAGGTCTTCTGCTACCTTAATTCTGAAAAAGAAAAAAAACATATACAGTAATGAATAAAATGTAAGTGCTAACTGCTTTTATAAAATAATAAGTTTACTGCCATTAATGCCTCCAAAACATAGCAAAAAGTGCCAAACTTTTTTTAATAATTACATTTTTAATAATTACTTGCTTGATAGTAATATCATAGTTTCTGTTTTTGAATTCAGTTAGTCATCTCCAACTGATTCATAAAACTGAATTACTAAAAAGAGTCACTCATAAAATGATAACTATAGAGATACATATAAAATATATATGCTTTAAGAATCATTATAAGAATACATTTCACACCACAACTATTATACACCTAACATTATATTATTCAAGAACATGCAGAGAAATCGGTCATACTCGCGCTATAAATCATGAAAGTGTAAACTCCTAGTAAGATCGCGAGTGCTAGGGTTTATCTTTTTTTTAGTTTATGGGGTGTACACGTTATGCTCTGTGGAATCAAAAGAACCGACTATGAATTATTGGTGACTAACTTGTTCGCACCATAAGCATTAGAACAAAAGTACACCCGCCAGAACGGCTGACTGAGGAAAATTCTAATGGCGTTTTGGTTGATGTTAATCGACCTAGCAGTGGGAGGAATTTTATCCACACACCTTTTTTTAAAGGCCCATCTTCGTATGGTTCTTGGAGGAATTTCCTCTTCAGCATCAGTTAGATACCGTTTATACGAAATCCTGTGTAGAGGCTCGCTCATTGTGTCTGTAAATCATATGTGACATATTGATGAAATTAAGAACAACATTGAGGATTAATCGTAAAACCCAAAGGATTAACTTTAAACATTTGTAATAAAGATAGAATGTTATGTATTGTGACATGCTTACCATGTAGTCTTTCAGAGAATAAAAAAAATGCATCGCCTGAAATCCATCCGTCAATGCGCGCAGCCGCGCACTGTCTGCATGGCGCAATGCCTTAATGATGTAATAAAACTGCATAATTAGATTTAATTTAAAGGTAAAAAAAAATATTTAAAAGAATCCTAAAATGTTTTAATGTAAGTGCAAATACATTACAAATGTCAACAATTTAGTTAATTAAAAAAGCAGTTTGATGACGTCATTAAGGGAAAAAAAACCGTTGCCTGAGGCGCGAATTATGTGACTGCACCGAGGATAGGAGACGGGAAGAAACAAGCCGATTATGTTCGCGCTAATTAAGTGGGTGGAGGATGAAAAATTCTCAATTCTTCCAACTGCACATATTAGAGGATTTGATGAGGATAAATACTCAGGGGGTCTAGAAGAAAATGACGTTTACTTTGTGGAGTGGCACCAAGGCGTCAAAGAGCCGAAAGGCGGGTGGCCGGTTTTTGAGGCCTCCATCATCAAGATAGCAGGTAACGTTACCTATTTTTATTATCCTATCCACCTTATTCCTGCCGAGCATACTGCGTTTTGATTTATGGGAGGTAACTTACTTCCCGTTTTGGAGAACTTCCATTCCATGAGTAGGATAATGTCCCCAGTTTTTAAAATAAACGTATTGTTGCATTCATAGAGTTTGACAAGACCCGTAAGACTTTTGTTCATCTTCGGAACACAAATTAAGATATTTTTGATGAAATCTGAGAGCTGTCTCACTCCTCCATAAGGGATTGAAACTTGCTGGCCCAGAATAGTTATTTAAGTCGTCGTTAATATAGTCCAAGTGACTAACGTTACAGTGGCTGAGCCACTGTAGTCACTTGGACTATTTTAACGATATCTTTAATATACTCTTATGACATCCTTTATTATTCTGGATACTCTTGGAACAAGACGTCAGTAAAATATTCATAAAAAAAAAAAAAATATATATATATATATATATATATATATATAATTAAAATCATCAGGACCGTGTTGTGACTTGATCAGCATTATTCTATCTCTTCAGAAAGGGAGAGAACGTTACAAATAAAACTTAAGGAGCTTGAAGAACAGCTAACCAAGCCAGACACTCTTAAGAGAAAGAGTAAACCTTCAATAAAACTCCTAGAGGCCGCAGATGTGAGAGAGGAACCAGCAGCTAAGAAAAAGGTTAGTGTTTCCCGTATGTTAATCTATTTATATATGTTATATATAACATATTTATGAATACATATGAATGTACTTGTTTACAATCAATGATGTGTGTTTAAGGGACAGCTCACAGACCTACCAAATGATCTAAAGTTGTGGAATGAAAGAAAAATTGAACATCTACAGCGTGTGATAAATCAGCTGAGAGAAGAAAACATGAATCTAAATAAAGAAAATGAGAGGCTGAAAAATGAAATACTTAAAAGTAAGTACTGTAATGTTACTATATATATTTAAAATGAAATACTTGATAGTACTCTGTACTATATATATATATTATATAAAATATATGTATATGTGTGTTTAATTTTACGTTCACAGAAATCCCACCTCTCCTTCTGGCTACAGAGCACTTACTCCAGGAGGTTAGAATAATTGTTTACATGATGTAACAGTTATGCCTTAATTTATTTTACTAATGACAATGCTCCACATTTCCTTGCCTTTTAAAACTTTTTAAGACCTTTGGAGTTTTTTGCTTGCTCGGTAGTAATATTTCTGCCTACTTATTTCAGCCCATGAAATCAAATGCAGATGCCCCTGACGTAAGATTTAAATCTAATTAAATAATTTGTTTGTCATTATCATTATTGTTGTTTTTGGTGCAGTTTACAATAGTTTGTGGAATATGTTGCAGATGTTCATGATGTCAAAGACTCCATCTCATGTTCCCCTCTCACATGCTCCTAAAGTAAGTATTAGCTGCTTTTTATGTAATGTCTATGCCACATGCTATTATGTCACATACTAAGCACAACTATTGAAATAATGACTTTTCTAATAGATTTTTTTACATTTATAATGAACCATGAAATTAATTAAAATAATTGTGAAGAAATTACAACGGAACAAGTTGTACTTCATACCACAGCTACATGCAAACTACTATACTGTATATTAAATCTCTGCATTTTGTGGTATAATTATCCTGCTACAAGAGCCACAGTTACATCTTTAGATCAGTAGATAAACTTATATTGTAAACAATTGTCCAGTACTATTGCTAACATATCAATTTACCATATTCATTTTTAGCCTGTGGAATCAAATGCAGATGTCCTTGATGTAAGTTATGCATTTTAACTATTGTCTTTATTTTATTTTTTACATTCAAATATACTTGTCAAGTTAGGAACATTATTCATAGCATCCTAGTGATTTGAACATGACTGTGCTAGATAAACAATAGTTCACCTAAAATTGATATATCTGATAATTTACTCACCTTTGTGTTTACTCATGTTTGTGTGACTTTTTTCCTCAGCATATGTTCTGATGGAGATATGGTGACTTTATGCATATATAGTCATTAACATAGTGTTTAAAGGGATAGTTCACCCAAAAATTAAATTTCTGTCATTAATTTCTCACCCTCATGTTGTTCCAAACCCGTAAGACCTAAGTTCTTCTTCGGAACACCAATTAAGATATTTTAGATGAAATCTTAGAGATTTCTGACCCCACATAGATAGAAAAATCATTACCACTTTTAAAGTAGTAAAGACATTGTTAAAATATTCCATGTGACTCCAGTGGTTCGAGCATAAATTTTGTTAAAAAAAAAAAGTTCTTACAATTTATTCTCTTCCGTATCAATCTCTGAAGCTGTTATTTTTTTATGCACAAAAGGTATTCTCATCGCTTCATAACATTAAGGTTAAACCACTGGAGTCACATGGACTATTTTAACAATGTCTTTGGCCTTGAAAGTAGTAATGATGATGTATGATGTCTATGGAGGGGTCAGAGAGCTCTCGAATTTCATCACAAATATCTTTATTTGTGTTCAGAAGATGATCGAAGAGTGAAAGTCTTACGGGTTTGGAACGACATGAGGGTGAGTAATTACTGACAGAAATTTCATGTTTGGGTGAACTACCCTTTTAACACATGCACAGAGCACTAGATGGCGTAATTGAATTAATCATGATCATGAAGTTGATTGCTTGTGTCAAGATGTAGAGGTATATTTTGGAGGAATGCTTTGGTCTGTTCTCACCCAAAATCCACTAGATTGCTTCAGAAGACATTTATTAAACTACTGGAAACTTACAATTAAGTTTTTTCTGTCTTTTTCAGAACATGTAAACTTACCTATTCACTTGCGTACACCAAATATATATATCCATATATATCTATATACCCGTCCCGTATATACCTCCATCAAAATATGAGTCACAAGTCTTACAAGGAGTAATGTTTTGATAGTTGTGCAACATTGTGATATTTGATACTTGTAAAAAAGATTTTATGAGGCTCAGTGTTGTGTATTGTTTTTAATGAGTATTCTGCTTTACAGGTGCCGAAGGCTCCATCCACTGCTTCTCTGTCTGCTAAAGTAAGTATTTTGTTTTTGCCTTGCCAAAATACATGGTGTAGTTACGAGTCATTGCTTTGTTAATTCTTAAAGGAACACTCCACTGTTTTTGACCTAGTATGGTGACACAAAGTAAAACGTGGCGCTTTTCTAAGCGGGTAAAAAGGATAACTATAATGTATGGCGGAATAGCACTGGGAGCACTTCGACTCGGCGCAGTAATATCATCACTCCTGAAAAATCTTCTCCCCCTCTCCCTCTCACTTCTGTCATTAGAACCAACGTGACTTTTTACTCCGCCGAGTCGAAGTGCTCCCAGTGCTATTTGGCCATACATTATAGTTATCCTTTTTACCCGCTTAGAAAAGCGCCACGTTTTATTTTTTGCCACCATACTTGGTCGTGTAACTGTATTTAAATAGAGAAATTGGTGTTTGGTCGCTTCTAACTTCATCTCTGTCTGGTCCCTAAAGACTGAACTGGGCTAAGTTAAGTGCTATCAAAGTTTCTCATCGCCAGAGCGATTGAGTGCATGCACTGAGACGAGAGAGGTGCGTATCAACTCGTCTTAGTTAAGGGAATAACATAGTTTAATATGAAAAAACGGTGAAGTGTTCCTTTAATAAAGTATGTAAAGGTTTGCAGGTAAGCTCTTCCTCCTTTCCTTTAGAGTTTACCAGCAACAGTATGTCTGTAATAACATTGTTGACTTTCATTTTGTTTTAATTTTATTTTTATTTTTTTAGTGTTCCAGTGATGCTAATTATGTAAGTACTTTTTGCTGAGGATTTAGGTCTGTACATACAGATTTGTTATGCATTTCTGCAATGGGTGAAATGGCTAAATAAAAACTTAAACAAGTTTTAAAGATTTGATTGGAAAATAATGTATATTATAAATCTCTTTTTATGTGATCACAACCACACGTGGAGTTAGCACATGGCACGGGCATAAAAATCCTAAAGCATCAATGGACTTCTGCCCTACAGGCCCAAACAGCCACTTCAATGGTGCGTGTTCTTTTAATGGCCGCCTTCCCACTAGAAGTTCTGATCCACAGCAATTTGAAAGGTAAACAGTTATTTTTCTTTACTTTCAATGTTGAGGTGAACAAAATTTTTGGAAATCTATAACTGGTCAGAAGACAATTGTGCATGCCCTCTGTACCCTATTCAAATGTTTGTGTATCATGTATTGTCTTTTGTAGGGGGAAAGAGTAAAACTGATGGTAGTGCAGAGAGAAGACATGCCCTTGACAAGGAAACCATGGGAGCCATATTTGGTAAATCAAGACTTGCAGTGTGTCTGAAATGTTTGAGTAGATTTGTATTTGAATTTACTTTACAACCGTTAAAAAAGTACGTTCTATATGAATGAATTTCGGACATTGGTAAGTCACATGACAGTAACAACATGGTTGATTTAGTGGTGTCATTTACGCCTCTTCACTGCTTGCTCCATAGAATTTAATTGAAAACGCTGGCTCTGCTCTGCGCCAGTGGACACCTGGCCGTCATTAACATAGGCAGTGGCAAAATACGCGGCAATGGAGGGACAGAAATCTCTCAAATGTTATTAAAATATCTTCAGTTGTGTTTAGAAGATGAACGAGAGTCTTAACAGGGTTAGAACAACATGAGCATGAGTAATGACAGAATTTTAATTTTTGGGTGCATGAACTAACCCTAAAATATATCAGTGATTTTTTTTGTCTCTTATAGTGGCAGTCAAGAAGAGGTTTCCCAATGTGTCCAGAGGAGCTTTGGGTATTGCAGTGAATTCCAAGCTGGGGGAACTGAGACTGCTTGAAAAAAAAGGAGCTAATTTTTTTTTGTTTTGTTTTGTTTTTTAATTTATAGCATGTTCCTTAATTGATTTTTATTCAGGTGTGTTATATGTTCACATTTTAGACAGAAAATAAATATTTTATTCAAATGTTACATTGTGAATGTATTTTCTTGGACTGAAATATATGCAGGGCAAAATACATATAAAATATATATATATATATATATATATATATATATATATATATATATATATATATATATATATATATATAAAATGGCCAAAAATGTATTTGTAGAAAATATATTTATGTAAATATATTCTTAAATATATTTTTTGGCCTTTTTTTATATTTTCAAATATATTTTGAAATATATTTAAAAACATACAAAAAATGGCCAAAAATGTATTTGTAGAAAATATATTTATGTAAATATATTCTGAAATATATTTTAGGAAATATATTTTTTGGCCATTTTTTGTATATTTTGAAATATATTTGAAAATATATTTAAAACTATATTTTCTTACCGTATGGGCTACTAATGCAGTGAAACAGGAAGTTGCTGTAACTCAGGCAAGCAATGTCCAATCTGTTCCCAAACTTCACATGTGTGATGCGTGTTCTGTCCTGAACAAACACCCATGACCAAATTCAGTAATAGTCATAGCGCCACCTGCTGGTAACAGGAAGTTACATGGTTAACATTGTTATGGACTCCTAGGAACATATTAAAAAGTGTCAACAAGTGTTAAGTAGGCTGACAACATGCTAGAAACATACCAATACATGCTAGCAACACTTAGCTAAATGTTAAAGCATGCTAGTGATGCAGTGAAAAAGCAATTTGCTGTAACTAATGCAAGCAATGTCCGATCTGCTTCAAACTTCAAACGTTTGACAAGAGTCCTGTCCTGAACACATCAACATGCCCATATTTAATTATATTCATAGTGACACCTGCTGGCAACAGGAAGTGGCATGTTTAACACTGTTATGGACTCCTTGCAAAATAATAAAAGGCATCAACAAGGGTTAAATAGGCTGCCAAATTTTATAAGCATGCTAATACATGCTAGCAACATCTAGCTAAGTGCTAAAGCATGCTACTAATGCAGTGAAACAGGAAGTTGCTGTAACTCAGGCAAGCAATGTCCGATCTGCCCCAAACTACACACGTGTTATGGGTGTTCTGTCCTGAACAAACACCCATGACCAAATGCAGTTATAGTCATAGCGCCACCTGCTGGTAACAGGAAGTGGCATGTTTAACACTGTTATGGACTCCTTGCAAAATAATAAAGGGCATCAACAAGGGTTAAATAGGCTGGCAAAATTTTATAAGCATGCTAATACATGCTAGCAACATTAAGCTAAGTGCTAAAGCATGCTACTAATGCAGTGAAATAGGAAGTTGCTGTAACTCAGGCAAGCAATGTCCGATCTATCCCAAACTTCACATGTGTTATGGGTGTTCTGTCCTGAACAAACACCCATGACCAAATGCAGTTATAGTCATAGCGCCACCTGCTGGTAACAGGAAGTGACATGGTTAACACAGTTATGGACTCCTAGGAACATATTAAAAAGTGCCAACAAGTGTTAAATAAGCTGGCAACATGCTAGTAACCTACTAATACATGCTAGCAATAATTAGCTAAGTGCTAAAGCATCATATTATTGCAGTGAAACAGGAAGTTGCTGTAAATCAGGCAAGCAATGTCCGATCTGCCCCAAACTTCACACGTGTGATGGGTGTTCTGACCTGAACAATCACCCATGACCAAATTCAGTAATAGTCATAGCCCCACCTGCTGGTAACAGGAAGTTACATGGTTAACATTGTTATGGACTCCTAGGAACATATTAAAAAGTGTCAACAAGTGTTAAAAAAGGCTGGCAACACGCAAGAAACATACCAATACATGCTAGCAACACTTAGCTAAATGCTAAAGCTAGTGATGCAGTGAAAAAGGAATTTGCTGTAACTAATGCAAGCAATGTCCGATCTGCTCAAACTTCAAACGTTTGACAAGAGTCCTGTCTTGAACACATCAACATGCCCATATTTGATTTTATTCATAGTGCCACCTGCTGGCAACAGGAAGTGGCATGTTTAACACTGTTATGGACTCCTTGCAAAATAATAAAAGGCATCAACAAGGGTTAAATAGGCTGGCAAAATTTTATAAGCATGCTAATACATGCTAGCAACATTTAGCTATGTGCTAAATGAAATAGGAAGCTGCTGTAACTCAGGCAAGCAATATCCGATCTGCCCCAAACTTCACACGTGTGATGGGTGTTCTGTCCTGAATAAACACCCATGACCAAATTCAGTTATAGTCATAGCGCCACCTGCTGGTAACAGGAAGTGACATGGTTAACACAGTTATGGACTCCTTGCAAAATAATAAAAGGCATCAGCAAGGGTTAAATAGGCTGGCAAAATTTTATAAGCATGCTAATACATGCTAGCAACATTTAGCTAAGTGCTAAAGCATGCTACTAATGCAGTGAAACAGGAAGTTGCTGTAACTCAGGCAAGCAATGTCTGATCTGCCCCAAACTTCACACGTGTTATGGGTGTTCTGTCCTGAACAAACACCCATGACCAAAAGCAGTAATAGTCATAGCGCCACCTGCTGGTAACAGGGAGTGACATGGTTAACACAGTTATGGACTCCTAGGAACATATTAAAAAGTGCCAACAAGTGTTAAATAAGCTGGCAACATGCTAGTAACCTACTAATACATGCTAGCAACAATTAGCTAAGTGCTAAAGCATCATATTATTGCAGTGACACAGGAAGTTGCTGTAAATCAGGCAAGCAATGTCCAATCTGTCCCCAAACTTCACACGTGTGATGGGTGTTCTGTCCTGAACAAACACCCATGACCAAATGCAGTTATAGTCATAGCGCCACCTGCTGGTAACAGGAAGTGACATGGTTAACACAGTTATGGACTCCTTGCAAAACAATAAAAGGCATCAACAAGGGTTAAATAGGCTGGCAAAATTTTATAAGCATGTTAATACATGCTAGCAACATTTAGCTAAGTGCTAAACCATGCTACTAATGCAGTGAAACAGGAAGTTGCTGTAACTCAGGCAAGCAATGTCCGATCTGCCCCAAACTTCACACGTGTGATGGGTGTTCTGTCCTGAACAAACACCCATGACCAAATTCAGTAATAGTCATAGCGCCACCTGCTGGTAACAGGAAGTTACATGGTTAACATTGTTATGGACTCCTAGGAACTAGGGCTGTGAATCTTTGGCAAGGCAGCGATTCGATTCGATTACGATTCATAGGTTTTCGATTCGATTCAAGAACGATTTTTAAAGGCAATTTTATGATTGTTTTATATACTAGGCTACATTAAATTAGCAATTATTTAAATTTTCTGCACAGAATAAGGTAGAAAATATACTTTATAGTTTCTGTACTGTAATAAATGTCAATTAGCACTGCATCATTCATAAATTGTTTGTGGGTTTTTTTTAGTTTCATTAGTTCATTATGCTTTTATTCAGTTTGGCTGAATAAAAGTCGTACAAGTCAGGCGGTCTCAGATATAGCCTGGCACGTCTATGAGTGCGAGATCGCTTCTCTTTCAGTGTGTAAACGTCTTCATCTCTATTTAACTTTTCCTCTCCATCAGCGAATGATTCTGAGAGAAAACGTGCCAGATGTCTGTTTGCTAATGAAACAAACGCTACTTTCATGCATCTGATTATCAGATAAATCTCGCGCTCTTTATTTCAAGGTCGTTGTTAATGCTGTGGTTCATTTTAAAAGTTTCCTTCGATTCATCCGCATTGTTTAAACACATTCATCATTCAATGGATCTGTGCGTATGATTTAGAAATTTACATTTCTGCTCCGGCCATGCAGCCGTCGACGGCTCCGGTAACTCCGTCGGTAAGATGCAGAGAGCCATTGACAAACTACAGAAAACTACTTCACGTTAGCATTACTGGCCACGAGTCCTATAGATCACACGTCAGCTGCGTCAGAGACGAACGGAGCGCGAGCGCAATCCTGTGACTGTCTCAGGCGGTAAACAGGGGAGCACGTGAAGGACAGATAAGAGGCACGATTCACGAACACTCTTCAAGGTCTCCATTAATTCGTGCGTGTAGTAATTTAATGTGTATACATTTTGAAAGCATTGAATCGCTATAGAAATCGCGATTCATTCGATTCTTAGCATTTTGAATCGATTGCTGTCCAAGATCGGTGATTCACGATTCAAAAATCATGTTTCAAGATCGATGCATATGAATCGACAGGGTTTGTAATCGATGCATCGAGAAAACGAGTGAATCGTTACACCCCTAATAGGAACATATTAAAAAGTGTCAACAAGTGTTAAAAAGGCTGGCAACATGCTAGAAACATACCAATACATGCTAGCAACACTTAGCTAAATGCTAAAGCATGCTAGTGATGCAGTGAAAAAGGAATTTGCTGGCACTAATGCAAGCAATGTCCGATCTGCCTCAAACTTCGAACGTTTGACAAGAGTCCTATCCTGAACACATTAAAATGCCCATATTTGATTATATTCATAGTGCCACCTGCTGGCAACAGGAAGTGGCATGTTTAACACTGTTATGGACTCCTTGCAAAATAATAAAAGGCATCAACAAGGGTTAAATAGGCTGGCAAAATTTTATAAGCATGCTAATACATGCTAGTAACATTTAGCTAAGTGTTAAAGCATTCTACTAAGGCAGTGAAAAAGGAAGTTGCTGTAACTAAGGCAAGCAATGTCCGATCTTCCCCAAACTTCACACGAGTGATAGGTGTTTTGTTCTGAACAAACACCCATGACCAAATTCAGTTATAGTCATAGCGCCACCTCCTGGTAACAGGAAGTGACAAGGTTAACACTGTTATGGACTCCTAGGAACATATTAATAAGCATCAAAAAGGGTTAAATAGGCTGGCAACATACTAGATACATACTAATACATGCTAGCAACACTTAGCTGAGTGTTAAAGCATTCTACTAAGGCAGTGAAAAAGGAATTTGCTGTAACTAAGGCAAGCAATGTCCCATCTTCCCCAAACTTCACATGTGTGATAGGTATTATGCCATGTGTAACATTACTCCTTCCTCCCCTCTGGAGGGCGCTGTTTGTCATAGGTTAAGCTCAACTACTGTTTGATAAAACTTTATTTGTTATACTTTCAAGCACGCAAAGCTCAGCAGCCATTTTTTCCTGTTCTGTGCAGCAGAGAGATCGTGAGCTCCTTTAAACTGTTTATTTTTGTTGTATAATGCCCTGGAGAAGCTTTGCTTGTAAGTTTATCATTTATATTTGCTATTTTATATACTTTGTGGTTGGATCATGTTCATATTTATATATATTGAAAGTGTGTTAACAGTTTCACGTGCATTATGTGTACATTCAAAGGATCGCCATGTGATAACATAACAACTACCGTAATTTAGCGATGTTAATGTAAAAATTGAAGAACGAGTTTGTTTGTTTATGTAAAATAAGCATTTTTGTATTTATTTTGCAGTTTCACAAAAAAAAATGTAAATGTAATGAGAAACAACTTGATTGTACTCAACAAAGTCAAGTAAAAAGGAAATTTACTTAATCATCTGAGTTGTCATTGAAGCCTCTTCATCTCATTACAATGTTTGGCTATCTGTATATGCATGCTCAATGCACACGTATGCAGAGGACAGAATAGTGAAAAAGCATCATCGCAACGGGCAGAACACAGCACCTACAAGAAAAACAGCTATTCAGTTATTTCACCCATCGCAACCGGCTCAAGATGGATGTTAAAGAGAAAGCTGAGGAGCAACAGCAGGCCACATCTAATGTCTCTCTCAATCCGCTGGAAACCAGGTCATTGATATCTGCCTCTTCCAAGAGCTCAAGATCGTCCACTGCAAGTATGGCAGCAACCAGAGCACGAGCTAAAGCGGAAGCAGTAAGAGCACGTACAACATTCATCCAAAGAGAGGCAGAAGTACTGCTAGAAAAGGCTAAACTGGAATCTGAACTGTTATCTCTACAGCATAAAAAGGAAATTGCAGCGGCAGCAAAAGAAGCCGAGATTCTGGAAGCAGCTGCATTAGAGATTGAGTCAGGAGAAATTAATATGGCGATAGATGTCACAGCATTTCCACAGGAGACTGTAGAAAAACGCACAATGGACTATGTGGACAGTTTTTCAGGATCAAGTTTTCATTGTCTCCCTTTTGTTAAAGCAGAGCTTGATTCCCATGATGACAAACAGTTCATGATACCGCCTGCACTGCCCACTACGACTGCCACAAGCCATTTCACACAAGATGCTGACAGACTGAACCGCATGTCTACTCCTAAACCATACCAAGTAAGTCAGCCCAGAATGCCCAGCACACAGGTATCATTTCCACAGCACACTCCTGTTAACCTGCCATACACATTGTTCTCTCATAACCAAGCATATCGACAAGTTCCAGTTTCAGAGAAATCGAACAAACCTCAGACTTCCTATCTTAGCAGTACAACGCAACAGCCATCCTCTTCAGACCATGCAGGTATGAGTGAAATAGCCAGATACGTAGTACGTCGAGAGCTTGTGGCTTAGTAAGTTTGATGATCGGCCAGAAAATTACTTAGCCTGGAAGTTATCATTTATTAATGCTCTAGAACAGGGATCAGCAACCTTTTCGGCATGACGTGCCATTTTTTATTTTTATGGTTAACCACTGTGCCAACACAGCCCCCCCCCCCCCCACACACACCCCGATATAATTCTGTATTTAAACGGTACATACACAATTTTTTATTATACGATAAAAAACGTTTTTTTAACGTTTAATCAACGTTAATGCACTGCTTTAATTGATGAACGTGCACACACAGACACACACACAACACACACCACTCGCACACAGAGATCTGAGATCGTGCTGTGCAAAAAGTAGCATTCAGAGTGTTGTCACGCTACTTTTATTAATCGATACTGAATCGCTACATTATATTTCTCAACAACAAAGGGGCAAAATCGCTTCATTGTCTGCAGAGAGAGACAATTTACCCCCCCCCCACTTTCTTTCTCTCAAAATGGCCATATTTCAGAAAATTTTTCATCACTGGATATAGCTTTAGGTCATTTAACATTTCTATGGTAAAACGTATTATTAAATGTTGACTAATGTTAATTGATTTGCAGCTTAATCTTACCTCACTCTCTTTAACGTTAAACTCACGCTTCGCGCTCTGCTTCTGTGAAAAGTAAACCCCGCCTACTTTGATCTGATTGGCCATCTCAGTCATTTTGACATTGACGAGTGCTGTTAGACCGAGGCTTTGATCTGAAGCACCTAGTATGTGCAGTGTTTGCACGTGCATCCATGCAAGTTAATTCTCACACTTTAATAGTATTTGTAGCTCCTAACAGGCTGTGTGACTATGAGAAGTTATTACATCAAACTGTACGTCATTATACAGTTTTCCTTATTGCTTGCGTGCCAGCGATTATCCCTCTGCGTGCCACTGTTGGCACGCGTGCCGTAGGTTGCCAACCCCTGCTCTAGAAGGACTATCGCTCACCCCTAGTGAGGAGCTCGATCTTCTGATAAGATGGCTAGGACCCCAGTCCTCAGAGCAAGTTAAAAGAGTGAGAGCTGTTCATGTAGCTGATCCGGCAGCCGGCTGTAGAATGGCATGGTCCCGTCTAGAAGTAAGCTTTGGGAGTGTGGAAATAATTGAGAAAACGCTCTTTGATAAACTGGACTGTTTCCCTAAAATCAGCTACAAAGAACCTCAAAAGTTAAGAGAACTTGCAGATCTGCTCAAAGAAGTGGAGTCAGCAAAGCTTGGAGGCTACTTACCCGGGCTCTCTTTCTTGGACACAGCACGGGGCGTGGCACCTATTGTCAACAAACTTCCAAGAGAAGTGGATGTCCCAAGGGTCTCAATACAAGCTTCAGTTCCAGGTACCATTTCCTCCATTCACATTTTTCACAGAATTTGTAAGCAGGGAAGCCAACATGCGTAATGACCCAAGTTTCACATTCCACTCATCTTCGACCGCCACTGTGAAGCCAGAAATCTCAGTGAGAAAAGGTGGACCACTTAAAAGCTTCGTCTCTACTCACAAAACTGAGATTGCACAAACAACCAGCTCTACTGATTCGCCGAACAGCAAGCTAGATATCAAAAGACAATGTCCCATTCACAAAAAACCCCATCCCTTCAAAAGGTGCAGAGCCTTCAGAGCTAAGAGCATTGAGGAAAGGAAAATGTTTTTGAAGGAGCATAACATCTGTTTCAGATGTTGTTCTTCAAATGATCATGTGGCCAAAGACTGTGATGTTGGCATACAGTGCACAGCGTGTGGCAGTATCAAACATGTCACAGCTCTTCATCCTGGACCACCTCCTTGGATGCTAAAAGCACCCAATACAGAGCATGGCGGGGAGAAAGAAAGCGCAAACCCTTCCATTAACTCTAAATGCACAGAGGTCTGTGGGGATGCTAATAGCTCGCGATCCTGTTCAAAAATCTGTCTCATCAGAGTCCCCCCCAAGGGAGAGCCAGACAAATCACTGAACATCTATGCTATTCTCGACGATCAAAGTAATCGTTCACTTGCCAGGTCTGAGTTCTTCGACCTCTTTAATCTCAAGAGCACAGAATTTCCCTACACTCTGCGCACATGTGCTGGAGTCACAGAAATGTCTGGGAGACGAGCTATGGACTTTATTGCACACCCTCTAGATGGCAGTCTTTCAGTTCCACTCCCTACGCTCATTGAGTGCAACTTCATGCCCGAGGACAGGTCAGAAATACCCACACCTGAAGCAGCAAAACAACACCCACATCTCAAATTTATTGCTCATCTCATCCCTCCTCTAGATCCAAATGCTCAAATACTTCTCATTCTCGGACGTGATATCCTCCAAGTGCATAAGGTAAGAGAGCAACGTAATGGGCCACAAAATGCTCCATATGCTCAAAGACTGGATCTAGGCTGGGTTGTGGTTGGCGAAGTGTGTCTAGGCGCTGCTCACAAGCCCTCAACTGTGAGTGTTTATCGTACATACATTCTACCAGATGGACGTCCATCCTGCTTTAGCCCATGTCCCAATAAACTCTACCTCAAGGAGCAATTAACCGCCCAGTCAAGTGTTAAAGTCTCTCTCCTTCCCCAGTTTGCTCCCAGCCCATTAGCCACCTCAGTCTTCGAAAGAACAAAAGATGATGAAAGGATTGCCCCTTCAATTGAGGATAGGCAGTTCATTCAGATGATGGACAGTGAAATGTTCATGGATAACACTAATAGCTGGGTAGCACTGCTACCATTTCGTTCTCCTAGACAACGCCTTCCAAACAACAGAGAGCAAGCTCTGAGTCGTTTCACCTCTCTCTGTCGCACACTACGCAAAAAAACAGAGATGAGAAAGCACTTTCTAGAGTTTATGAAGAGGATCTTTGATAATGATCATGCTGAGCTAGCACCTTCTGTGAACCCAGGGGAGGAGTGCTGGTACTTACCCTCTTTCGGTGTGTATCATCCACACAAGCCTGGTCAAATTCGCGTAGTGTTTGACTCTAGTGCGCAGTTCCATGGTGTATCTTTGAACGATGTGCTGCTAACAGGCCCAGATCTCAACAACAGTTTACTGGGAGTCCTGCTGCGATTCAGGCATGAGCCAATAGCCATCACTGCAGACATAGAACAAATGTTCCACAGTTTCGTTGTCAGAGAAGATCATAGGAACTTCCTCCGCTTTCTGTGGTTCAAGAAAAATGATATGTCTGAAAGCATGGAAGAATATCGCATGAAAGTTCATGTCTTCGGCAATAGCCCTTCCCCAGCTGTTGCCATTTATGGTCTTAGACGTGCTGCCTTGTACGGTGAAGCGGAGTTTGGTACAGACGCGAGACATTTCATCGAAAGAGACTTTTACGTTGATGACGGACTTAAGTCACTTTCTTCCATCAGCGAAGCAATTAGTTTGCTTAAGGCCCCTAAAGATATGCTCGCTATCTCTAACCTTAGACTCCACAAAATAGCATCCAACAGCCCCACTGTGATGCACGCATTCTCTCCAGCCGACTATGCTAAAGACCTAAAACATCTGAATCTAGACACTGATTCACCCCCTTTGCAACGCAGTCTTGGCTTGAGTTGGGATCTCCAGAATGATACATTCACATTCTATATCAACCTCAGTGACAAGCCATTCACACGCAGAGGAGTCCTGGCTACAGTAAATAGCTTGTTTGACCCTCTTGGCATGGTCGCACCAATCACCATTCAAGGAAAACTGCTACTCCGTGAACTTTAAAACATGAAGTCAGACTGGGATGCTCCCCTTGCAGCTGAAAGGGAAGCAGAATGGAACCTTTGGAAAGACTCATTGCAGGACTTAGAACAGCTTAAAATTCCCAGAACTTACACTCCATTGTCCATTTCTCACTCTGTAAAAAAAGAGATTCATGTGTTCTCGGATGCATCTGTTCAGACCATATCTGCAGTCGCATTCTTAAAAGTAACGGATCTTGATGGAATGTCTCATGTCGGGTTCGTTATGGGAAAGGCTAAGCTAGCCCCACAAACAGTACTTACAGTTCCTAGACTTGAACTGTTTGCGGCCGTCCTTGCAGTCGAAATGGCTGAAAAAATTGTCCAAGAACTAGACATCAAACCTGACACCCTACTATTCTACACCGATAGCAAAGCCGTTCTGGGGTACATCTGCAATGAGACCCGACGATTTTATGTGTACGCCAGCAACAGAGTGCAAAGAATCAGAAAATTTACTCACCCAGAGCAGTGGCGGTACATTCCAACCTCACAAAACCCTACTGATGTTGCTACTAGACCAGTACTTGCGTGTCGCTTAACTGAAACAAATTGGCTCACTGGTCCACCATTTCTGCAACATACAGCATCCACCCCCGTGAAAGAGGCTCCCTATAGTCTCATTGATCCAGATACAGACATGGAGGTGCGAACGCATGCCACAACCTGTTTAAACCCCAATCCTGGTCTCGGTTCTCACCGCTTCGAAAGATTTTCTTCTTGGAAGTCTTTAAAAAGAGCCATAGCTTCAATTGTTCACATTGCACTGTCATTCAAAAACAATGAAAAGATATGCCGCGGCTGGCACCGTTGTGAGAGTTCATTCACACCTGAGATACTAACTCAAGCTGAAAATGTCATCATCAGATGCGTACAAAGAGAGGCTTACAAAGTAGAAATTGCTTGTCTGGAGATTGAAAAGGCCATTCCCAAACAAAGTTCCCTCAAGAGGCTGAACCCAGTCATGGAAGACGGACTTTTAAAAATTGGAGGCAGACTAGAACAGTCCATCCTCCTCAGCAGCGAGAAACACCCTCTCATCATTCCCGGCCATAATTACATAGCAACCCTCCTAATAAATCATTATCGCGAGAAAGTAAATCATCAAGGTCGAATATTCACAGAAGGAGCAATCCGTACTGGAGGATTCTGGATAGTCGGAGCAAAAAGACGCATCAATAGCATTCTTAACAAGTGCATCACTTGCCGCAAACAAAGAGGTAAAACAGCTGAACAGAAAATGGCAGACCTCCCAACTGACTGCATCAGCATGGAGCCACCCTTTACTAACGTCGGGTTAGACGTGTTCGGCCCTTGGAACGTGTCAGCACGCCGTACCCGTGGAGGTCATGCTTTTAGTAAAAGATGGGCAGTGATTTTCACATGTTTATCTGTGCGTGCCATCCATATTGAACTGATAGAGTCAATGGACACGTCAAGCTTCATTAATGCACTTCGCCGGTTCTTTGCCGTTCGAGGCCCGGCAAAGCTCATACGATCTGATTGTGGTACTAATTTCACGGGAGCATGCAAAGAGCTTAACATTTTTGCGGTCTCTACCAAAGATTCAAGCATGACAAAATACCTTAGTGAAGAAGGTTGCAAGTGGATCTTTAACCCACCTCATTCATCCCACATGGGAGGAGCATGGGAGAGGATGATTGGACTTGCAAGACGGATTTTAGACTCCATGCTTCCTCAAATCAGCTCCTCACATCTGACTCACGAAATGCTGTCAACTCTAATGGCTGAAGTGTGTGCTATTGTCAATGCAAGACCTCTCGTATCCATTTCTACCGATCCTGAATCGCCACTTCTCCTCACTCCGGCAATGATCCTCTCCCAAAAGGTGTGCACTCAATCCGCACCCCTTGGACCATTTGAAGGTGCTGATCTGTATCGGAAACAGTTGAAAAGAGTGCAGTATCTTGCCAGCTTATTTTGGGAAAGGTGGAGATGAGAAGGGCGCTGGAGGGCGCTGTTTGTCATAGGTTAAGCTCAACTACTGTTTGATAAAACTTTATTTGTTATACTTTCAAGCACGCAAAGCTCAGCAGCCATTTTTTCCTGTTCTGTGCAGCAGAGAGATCGTGAGCTCCTTTAAACTGTTTATTTTCGTTGTATAATGCCCTGGAGAAGCTTTGCTTGTAAGTTTATCATTTATATTTGCTATTTTATATACTTTGTGGTTGGATCATGTTCATATTTATATATATTGAAAGCATGTTAACAGTTTCACGTGCATTATGTGTACATTCAAAGGATCGCCATGTGATAACATAACAACTACCGTAATTTAGCGATGTTAATGTAAAAATTGAAGAACGAGTTTGTTTTTTTATGTAAAATAAGCATTTTTGTATTTATTTTGCAGTTTCACAAAAAGAATGTAACAGAGATTGAGAGAAACAACTTGATTGTACTCAACAAAGTCAAGTAAAAAGGAAATTTACTTAATCATCTGAGTTGTCATTGAAGCCTCTTCATCTCTTTACAATGTTTGGCTATCTGTATATGCATGCTCAATGCACAGGCATGCAGAGGACAGAACAATAGGTGTTCTGTCCTGAACAGACACCCATGACCAAATTCAGTTATAGTCATAGTGCCACCTGCTGGTAACAGGAAGTGACATGGTTAACACTGTTACAGACTCCTAGGAATATATTAAAAGTGTAAACAAGTGTTAAATAGGCTGGCACCATACTAGATACATACTAATGCATGCTAGCAACACTTAGCTAAGTGCTAAAGCATGCTACTAATGTAGTGAAAAAGGAAGTTGCTGTAACCCAGGCAAGCATTGTCCGATCTTCCCCAAACTTCACACGTGTGATAGGTGTTCTGTTCTGAACAAACATCCATGACCAAATTCAGTTATAGTCATAGCGCTACCTGCTGGTAACAGGAAGTGACAAGGTTAACACTGTTATGGACTCCTAGGAACATATTAAAAAGTGTCAAAAAGTGTTAAATAGGCTGGCAACATGCTAGAAACATAATAAAACATGCTAGCAACACTTGGCTAAGTGTTAAAGCATTTTACTAAGGCAGTGAAAAAGGAAGTTGCTGTAACTCAGGCAAGCAATGTCCGATCTTCCCCAAACTTCACACGTGTGATAGGTGTTCTGTTCTGAACAAACACCCATGACATAATTCAGTTATAGTCATAGTGCCACCTGCTGGTAACAGGAAGTGACATGGTTAACACTATTACAGACTCCTAGGAACATATTAAAAAGTGTCAAAGTGTTAAATAGGCTGGCAACATACTAGATACATACTAATACATGCTAGCAACAATTAGCTAACTGTTAAAGCATGCTAATAATGTAGTGAAAAAGGAAGTTGCTGTAACTCAGGCAAGCAATGTCTGATCTTCCCCAAACTTCACTTGTGTGATAGGTGTTCTTTTCCAAACAAACACCCATGACCAAATTCAGTCATAGTCATAGCGCCACCCGCTGGTAACAGGAAATGACAATGTTAACACTGTTATGGACTCCTAGGAACAAATTAAAAAGTGTCAAAAAGTGTTAAATAGGCTGGCAACATGCTAGAAACATAATAAAACATACTAGCAATACTTAGCTAAGTGTTAAAGCATTCTACTAAGTCAGTGAAAAAGGAAATTGCTGTAACCAAGGCAAGCAATGTCCGATCTTCCCCAAACTTCACACTTGTGATAGGTGTTTTGTTCCAAACAAACACCCATGACCAAATTCAGTTATAGTCATAGCGCCACCTGCTGGTAACAGGAAGTGACAATGTTAACACTGTTATGGACTCCTTGGGACAAATTAAAACGTGTCAAAAAGAGTTAAATAGGCTGGCAAAATTCTAGAAACATAATAAAACATACTATCAACATTTAGCTAAGTGTCAAAGAATGCAACTAATGCATTGAATAAGGAAGTTGCTATAGCTTAGGCTTGCAACATCCGATCTGCCCCAAACTTCAAACATTTGACAAGAGTCCTGTACTGAACACATCAACATGCCCGTGCTCCGTTATAGTCATAGCGCCATCTACTGGCAACATGAAGTGTCATGTGTAACACTCTTATGGACTCCTAGCATGTGTAACAATGTTATGGAGTCATAGCAACATATTAAAAAGTGCCAGCAAGTGATAAATACACTGGAAGCATGCTAGAAACATACTTAAACATGTTAGCAACACTTGGCTAAATGCTAAAGCATCATATTACTGCAGTGAATCAGGAAGTTACTGTAATTCAGGCATACAGTGTCCAATCTGCCCCAAATTGAACAAGTTTGATTAGAGTCCTGCCCTGAACACATAAATATGCCCGTATTCGATTCTAGTCATAGTGCCACCTAATGGCAACAGGAAGTGGCATGTCTAATACTGTTATGGACTCCTTAAAAAATAATAAAAAGCAACAATAAGTGTTTAATAGGCTGGCAACATTCTAGAAGCATACTAAAACATGCTAGCATCACTTAGCTAAGGGCTAAAGCATGCTACTAATGCAGTGAAAAAGGAAGCTGCTGTAACTCAGGCAAGCAATGTCCGATCTTCCCCAAACTTCACACGTGTGATATGTGTTTTGTTCTGAACAAACACCCATGACCAAATTCAGTAATAGTCATAGCGCCACCTGCTGGTAACAGGAAGTGACAAGGTTAACACTGATATGGACTCCTAGGAACAAATTAAAAAGTGTCAAAAATTGTTAAATAGTCTGGCAAAATTCTAGAAGCATAATTAACACTTAGCTAAGTGTAGCTAAAATGTTTTAAGCATGCTACTAAGGCAGTGAAAAAGGAGGTTGCTGTAACTAAGGCAAGCAATGTTCGATCTGCCCCAAACTTCACACGTTTGACAAGAGTCCTGACCTATACACATCAACATGCCTGTATTCGGTTATAGCCATAGCGCCATCTACTGGCAACAGGAAGTGTCATGTGTAACACTGTTAAGGACTCCTAGCAACATATTAAAAAGTGCCAGCAAGTGATAAATACACTGGCAGCATGCTAGAAACATACTAAAACATGTTAGCAACACTTAGCTAAATGCTAAAGCAGCATAATACTGCAGTGAATCAGGAAGTTACTGTAATTCAGGCATACAGTGCCCAATCTTCCCCAAATTTAACAAGTTTGATAAGAGTCCTTTCCTGAACACATCAGCATGCCCGTATTCGATTATAGTCATAGCGCCACCTAATGGCAACAGGAAGTGGCATATTTAAGACGGTTATGGACTCCTTGCAAAATAAAAAAGCATCAACAAGTGTTAAATAGGCTGCCAACATTCAAGAAGCATACTAAAACATGCTTGTAACAGTTAACTTAGTGCTAAAGCATGCTACTAATGCAGTGAAAGAGGAAGTTGCAGTAACTCAGGCAAGGAATGTCTGATCTGCCCCAAACTTCACACGTTTGACAAGGGTCCTGTCCTAAATACATCACCATGCCTGTATTCGTTTATAGTCATAGCACCACCTGCTGGCAACAGGAAGTGTCATGTTTAACACTTTTATGCACTATTTGTAACACATTAAAATATTCCATTGTGTGCTAATCATGCTAGAAATATTCTAAAACATGCTAGCAACACTTGCTATGTGCTAAATGATGCTATTAATACTATGAAACATGAAGCTGTTGTAACTCATGCATACCAGCATTCCCAGTCTGACCCAAACTTCACGTTTTATAAGAGTCCTGGCTTGAACACAACTAAAGGCCAATATTCAACTACAAGTATAGAGCCACCTGCTGGCAACAGGAAATTACTTATTTTATACTAACTTAAACTTGAGATGTCTGATCTGCCCGAAACTTTGCATGTTTGGTAAGAGTCCTGGCCTGAAGAGATTAACATGCCGATATTCAGTAGTAATCATAGCGCCACCTGTTTGCAGCAGGAAATGTGGCACAAATATTTGCTATTTTATAAGCATATGGCCCAACGTTCACTGTTCCTCCTTTGGTCACCGGGTGGTGGTGAGCCCGGGTGCGAGGGCCCGTTCATCGCTGCTTGCAGCTTTAATTAGCTCTTGTTCCCCTAAGGATTTTTCTTATTATTAGGGCTCAAGCCCGAAGGGGCGAAGAGCCCTATTGTTCCCCTAAGGATTATTCTTGTTATTATTATTTTATTTTATTTATTTTTTTAAACCTTCCGGGGGGTTTTGGGGGCGTTAACATGCTCAAAAATATGGGATTTAAATGCTGCCATGATTCAAAACTGAAAATACAGGTCTGAAAGGTTGAAACTAAGTGTAAAATGTAAAAAAAATAAAAATATCTCTGCAAACATTGTTGTTTTTGAGATTTCCTTCTTCAGAACTGCAACATTTTTTTACGATGTTGCGCAAATAATTTTTCAGAGTTTCAAATTTGTCAGTGTTCTCCCACTGTATTAGATTGTTTTCCAGGTTTGAAACCTTGTAAATGGTGATCTGAAAACTGGTGTGCGAATGTGTGAATTTTTTTTTTGAAACTCTGAAAACAGAGCTTTGCAGGCTTGCAAAGTGGTAAAAAAAATCACATCTCTTCAAACGTAATTTTGTTTTTGAGTTTTCCCTCTTCAGAAGTGCAACACTCTTTTTAATGGTGTTGTGCAATCATTTTTTCAGAGTTTCGAATTTGTCACTGTTCTCCCAGTGTATAGTTTGTTTTCAAGATTTGAAACCTTGTAAATAGTGATCTGAAAACTGGTGAGCGAATAGGTGAAAAAAAGTTTTGAAACTCTGAAAACTGAGGTTCGAAAGGGCGAAACTTATTACATTACATTACATTTGCACTCCTATTGCAGACTATTTTTTCAGAGCTGAGTTTACAACACCCACTTTGCGGAGATACGCACACACAGTTGCGAGCTTGCGTCTCACGTGATTTGTGGCAGTGTTGTCACGCAGCTCTGCTCTGAAACTCTGAAACTCAGACTGAGCGAAAATGAAGCTTCGCAACCTCGCAAATAAAAAAAAGCCTGGAGGGAGGGCCTTCTGCTCTTGGCCAATGCTTTGCTGTCTGCTGACGTACAGTCCAATCACAAGTCGTATTTACTGGAAAGGTGGGATTGACCGACTGCTCCGCCAATGACAAAAGCGCACAGGATACGCAAACAGAGGATGCACAGATTTCTGTCCACAAGGCGGTCCCGTCGCGGTCCAGTTCTAAAATAAAGGTTTACCCACTTGTCGCTGAAATTCACCATACAATTGCCAGTAGCCACTGAGTTTACCACTGATAGACCGGCGGTGCATCAGTATACACACTCACCTCACTTTCCTCAGCTGGCGACTCACGTTCCTCAAGTAGCGAACGATTCACTTTCCTCACGCAGTGGACCACTGACTCTCTCTTCATGTAGAGACCGAATATTACAATTAAAGTGACTTCAATAGTGCATCCAAAAGAATATTTAGATATTATATTGAAATATTCAGAAAGGTGTACAGTGTATTTTTTACTTTTATTAAAATATTTCAGTAAAATTATAAATAATTGCCTATTACAAATTTATGAATGCATGGTTAACTTTTTTCTGCAATCACTATAGGCTATATGTATTGAGACGTTTTAAAATCTATATTTTGTAAAAATAAACCTGAATTATAATCTTAACATCTGTATTTTCATATATTATATATATATATATATATATATATATATATATATATATATACAACCCGAATTCCGGAAAAGTTGGGACGTTTTTTAAATTTTAATAAAATGGAAAACTAAAGGAATTTCAAATCACATGAGCCAATATTTTATTCACAATAGAACATAGATAACGTAGCAAATGTTTAAACTGAGAAATTTTACACTTTTATCCACTTAATTAGCTCATTTAAAATTTAATGCCTGCTACAGGTCTCAAAAAAGTTTGCACGGGGGCAACAAATGGCTAAAAAAGCAAGCAGTTTTGAAAAGATTCAGCTGGGAGAACATCTAGTGATTAATTAAGTTAATTGATATCAGGTCTGTAACATGATTAGCTATAAAAGCTTTGTCTTAGAGAAGCAGAGTCTCTCAGCAGTAAAGATGGGCAGAGACTCTCCAATCTGTGAAAGACTGCGTAAAAAAATTGTGGAAAACTTTAAAAACAATGTTCCTCAACGTCAAATTGCAAAGGCTTTGCAAATCTCATCATCTACAGTGCATAACATCATCAAAAGATTCAGAGAAACTGGAGAAATATCTGTGCGTAAGGGACAAGGCCGGAGACCTTTATTGGATGCCCGTGGTCTTCGGGCTCTCAGACGACACTGCATCACTCATCGGCATGATTGTGTCAATGACATTACTAAATGGGCCCAGGAATACTTTCAGAAACCACTGTCAGTAAACACAATCCGCCGTGCCATCAGCAGATGCCAACTAAAGCTCTATCATGCAAAAAGGAAGCCATATGTGAACATGGTCCAGAAGCGCCATTGTGTCCTGTGGGCCAAGGCTCATTTAAATTGGACTATTTCAAAGTGGAATAGTGTTTTATGGTCAGATGAGTCCAAATTTGACATTCTTGTTGGAAATCACGGACGCCGTGTCCACCGGGCTAAAGAGGAGGGAGACCTTCCAGCATGTTATCAGCGTTCAGTTCAAAAGCCAGCATCTCTGATGGTATGGGGGCGCATAAGTGCGTACGGTATGGGCAGCTTGCATGTTTTGGAAGGCTCTGTGAATGCTGAAAGGTATATAAAGGTTTTAGAACAACATATGCTTCCCTCCAAACAACGTCTATTTCAGGGAAGTCCTTGTTTATTTCAGCAGGACAATGCAAAACCACATACTGCAGCTATAACAACAGCATGGCTTCGTCGTAGAAGAGTCCGGGTGCTAACCTGGCCTGCCTGCAGTCCAGATCTTTCACCTATAGAGAACATTTGGCGCATCATTAAACGAAAAATAGGTCAAAGACGACCACGAACTCTTCAGCAGCTGGAAATCTATATAAGGCAAGAATGGGACCAAATTCCAACAGCAAAACTCCAGCAACTCATAGCCTCAATGCCCAGACGTCTTCAAACTGTTTTGAAAAGAAAAGGAGATGCTACACCATGGTAAACATGCCCCGTCCCAACTATTTTGAGACCTGTAGCAGAAATCAAAATAGAAATGAGCTCATTTTGTGCATAAAATTGTAAACTTTCTCAGTTTAAACATTTGCTATGTTATCTATGTTCTATTGTGAATAAAATATTGGCTCATGTGATTTGAAAGTCTTTTAGTTTTCATCTTATAAAAAATTTAAAAAACATCCCAACTTTTCCGGAATTCGGGTTGTATATATATATATATATATATATATATATAACATAAATAAGTAGGCTAATAAATATATAATGAGTAGTAATTATTCTACTGCTTCTGTCATGATGATTTATGACTTTGACCTTTGACCTTTTGACAGGTTGAACTTCCGGTGACCTTATGATGGATGGGTTGAACTTCCGGAATGAGTTCAGGGGTTAACCTATGACCGTTTCCCACGCATCGATCATGTGGTTTTGACAGAAAGTTTTACCCTATTGACCTAGTTAGTACTAAATTATAGTTTTTGACGGCTAGTTTAAACGGTAAAGGAAACACTCCCCACGCATCGATCAAGTGGTTTTGACAGAAAGTTTTACCCTATTGACTTAGTTAGTTCTAAATCATGGTTTTAGGAAACCCTCCCGATGCATCGATCATGTGGTTTTGACAGAAGCTGTTTGAAGTTTGTGTCAGTTAGCTTGTTTGAAGTTTGTGCCAGCTAACTTGTTTGAACTTTATCCCAGTTATACGGTTATGTGTGTGTGTGTGTGTGTGTGTGTGTGTGATTATATGGCTTCTCCCCCCCCCCCCCCCCCATCACATTCCTGAGCAGTGTATAAATGGGATCGGTGTGTTCTACGTTTATATATAAAACATTATATAATTTATATAATATAATAATTATGCTAAAGTTGGAAACATTTTAGTTATTTCATATATGTGACATTCAGTTATTTCACATTTATATATAAAACATTCTATAATTTATATAATTTATATAATTTATATAATATAATAATTATCATGCTAAAGTTGAAAACATTTTAGTTATTTCACATTTATATATATATATATATAAAACATTATATAATTTATATATAAAACATTATATAAATTACTAAAACAATTAAAGGTTTAAAACACATTTTAGTTATTTCATATATGAGACATTCAGTTATTTCACATTTATATATATAACATTCTATAATTTATATAATATAATTAATTAAAGGTTTAAAAAACATTTTAGTTATTTCATATATGTGACATTCAGTTATCTCACATTTATATATAAAACATTCTATAATTTATATATTAGAATTATCATGCTAAAGTTGAAAAAGAAAAACATTTAAGTTATTTCACATTTATATATAAAACATTCTATAATTTATATAATATAATAATTATCATGCTAAAGTTGAAAACATTTTAGTTATTTCATATATGTGACATTGTTATTTCACATATATATATATATAAAACATTATATAATTTATATGATATAATTAATTATGCTAAGGTTGAAAAACATTTCAGTTATTTCACATTTATATATAAAACAGCCTATAATTTATATAATATAATAATCATCATGCTAAAGTTGAAAACATTTTTGTTATTTCACATTTATATATAAAACATTCTATAATTTATATAATATTTATATAATTTATAGAATATAATTATCATGCTAAAGTTGAAAAACATGCCGTTCTTTATATTCTATCTTTTATATAATATACATAATCTGAAAGCAATTTAAATAAGGTTGAAAAACATTGTGTTCTTTTAAAAAGGTTATACATGAAATGTTTATAAAAAATATACTGAAACCGACTGTTTCAGATAAAACAAGATCCATTTTTAGGGGGCAGAAGAAGCTGTTTTCATATCAGCTTTGATCCTGACCCTCTGTGTCCCACTGTCTACGTCTGCACGCTACAGTGCACACTCGTCCGAATTTACTACAAAATCACAATATCTTCAAAGCCATTGCTAATTAAAACTAACGTATCTCACGCAGGAGTACCGTGTTTTGACAGTTTTCTGACGGTTCACCTATGAATTACGGTTGGTGCGCGGCTAGCATCTCTTGTACCCCTCTCTCTCTCTCCCTCTCATACATTCATTCGTCTCCAAGTCTTATTTTCTTCTTTTAATGAATATAAACACATTATACATTCGCAAACAATATAAAACAAAACATTTACATTAGTTTTAGTCATCACTAAAAATATACATTTTACCAGGATCAGGGAAAAAATATATAATTAAACAGAACAAAGAATATGGTCTATTGAGGAACCCGGATGTGTCGTTGACACAATTCAGTTAAATTCATTTCACATTAATCGTTGCAAAACATTTTCTATATTATATTTAAAACCTTTTATATCCATCTTTATATCATATCTTTTTCAAAAAGCTGTTTAATTATTTATTTTAACCGTACACCTACAGTAGCACCACACACTAAAATGCTGCATGCACGTGCATTTTTTTTTAATTAAATTTCGTTTTTAAGCGATCTGAATTATGACTACCCTATACATTTAATCATAAACCACACGTACCCTGTTATATCACTATAATATCCATTCCACTATATATATGTATTCTGATAAACCAAATAAACAAGCGGACATACGCATGAACATATCAAGTTAAAAAGAGACTTATCTCTATTTTAAAAAATATGAAAAAATAAATAAATACAATTATATATAACAACGTGTTACTAAACCAGAACACACGTTTTAAACAAGTATTCATCATGTTTATAAAACACATCGCAGTAACAGACATGTTACTAAACCAAACCAAATCATTTATCATACATTTTTAATCATGTATTCAACATATACTTATAACACCAATGTCTGGGGGAGGCCAAAATACCTCCAGTCACCCCAAAACCCACTCAGACTCCAGGGGTTAAAGAATATGGAAATAAATAATTATATAATGACATCATCATCCTAAAGCAATTCATTAAACAAAAAAAAGTATAACTTAAAAAAAAAAGATCACTTATTTTAAATGTGATAGCATAGTATATAAAATAAACATTTCTGATGATACATATAAAAAAAATATCCCTTACATTTTTTTAGACCGGGGAGAGATGTCCAAACATGAATGAAATATCCCAAAATAAAATAATACGACTTAAAAAAATAAAAGTAAAATGTTTAAATCATAAACAGAATCTCACAGGTCCAAGTTGGGGTATTCTCCTGTATGTGAGACCTGAGGGGGGGTGCTTCACACACCCCGCGCGCGGCGAGGGTGGAGTTCCAGACCGCATGATCTAAGCCAGAGGGGTACATTATTTCAAAGCTAACAATAATGTAATGTTTGAATAATCAGTACCCTCACTACATCTGATGTAATTCATTACATCTGTTTAAATGTTTCTTAATTCAACAAAATGATGATATATATTACCTAAAATATTTAGATTTTTATATAATATTATATAATAATTATTTATATCATATCATATATATATAATTATATTATATTAGATGCGTTATGCATTAATCACTTTAGATTCTTTAAAGTTCTTATTTTTTGCATGATCTTCAAAGTTTTTAATACCATCTTTCTGTCTCCCTCTCCCTCTCTCACACGGACACACACACACACACACACACACACACACACACACACACACACAGACAATGAAACATGATGCCAAAGTCTTTCTGTATGTTTTAAAAATAAAAGCTAAAAATATTGATTTTGCTTTAAATGTATGCTAAATTTGTTTGTCGCAGCATAGACTGTTGACTAGAAAGTTGATTGATCTTTTAGAAGAATTCTTTCAGAGAAAGACCCTCGATCGTATTCACCCATTAAAGATGGTTCAGGAGAGATGGGTTTCTGGACCCACGCATCCTAGAGATGTAATTTATGTGCGTTGCTACGGTCGTAAACCTTTCACATATCTACGGTACTTTCAGACACTGAGCAGGAAAGACATTTGCAGGGCCTCTGTTTAACCGTTCCAAAATACCTCCATTTAAAAGCAAAATTAAAATATAAAAATGACCGCCTGTACAGCTGTAGTTCTATTTTATATTAAAAGTATCCTTACTATCCATATTATATTCTTTATTTAAAACGATATATTTAACCGGCAGTATCCCCCCAACGTGTTTTCCATCAGTTGTTTGGCCTTCGGGCTTTTTACGTAGTGCTTTTCAGTTACTGTAAGATCGCTTTACACTAGTGTAATGAAAGTTAACTTTTCTTAAAGTTTATAGTTGTATTTTACTGTATCCGCATCCTTCTATCCTGTAGATTGTATGCGTACTGTAAAATAACAAATATACATTTTGCTTAAAGTCAGTAAAATAATTACACCTACGATTTGAAACGTGTTTAAACACATTGTGTGTCACTAAAGCAAGGCAAGCCGTCTATCGTCTTATCTTTTAAATAACCTGATGACCAGCATTGTTTCTTCATATAATTTATGCCCCCGAGTGCTTTTCTCACACGAGTAGAAAACTCTTTCTCTTTGGATGTGTTTGGCAGAAACATAATTTCTACATCAGAAAATTTTTTAAATGTACGACTGAACTTTTCTCATTCGACAGAAATACTATTTTCAAATTATTTACCCGGCCTATGACACTAGGTGTAAATGTTCTTACCTAGAACAGAAAACATACGCTTTGATTATTTTGTAGGCATCGTGTAATGTTAAATGGTTTACTAAAAAAATTAAAGCACCGGCAGCTGTGATTTTCAAAATGAAAGACATGTACGAGCTAAGGATGTGTCAACTATTATCATCATTTCCTTTTGACCCGGATAATACGGTAATTAATTTTCTATGCGAGTGACACAATATACAGTTCTCATACTATTGGTGTAAATAGCCGTGCTAAAACATTTATGACTATTTTTGCAGGCCAGCAGATCATGTCAAGGGTGTTTCACATCTAAGAATCACAATGTTTTGTAAATGACATTTTTCTTACACCTCGAGATTTAACCGTATCAAGATTTTGGGCGACCGTTCGCAATTTCATCATTTCGTCATCGTAATAGGAATAAATGAAAATTAAGAAATTAAGTTACAGTTTTTCTCTTCGAGATATTTCTTTTAGCGCAACTTTGTGTCTGTCCAAAAAGTGTGATCGCATGAAGCATCGACGCAAAAATGAAGTCTAGCTGTTTTACACTTAAAACTATTACAACATCAAACGTTACACTCGTTTAAGTTTCCACACTCTTGTTGAGATACATTTTTTTATCCATAACCTTTCGTGTATTCGAGCGACCAAATCACTAAGAAAGACAGTATAGCAAGAAAACTAACGTTTACAACGCATATAGAATTTAGGTTTTTTTTTTTATTTGTAAATTATATTTTTATTACTCCGTTAGATTTAGTCATCGTGTTCGGATAGCCGATGACACAATTCACATTCTGTTTTAAGACTCCTGTAAGTTCGTGCTAACTCTCGCGTGGGAAAGAGAGCGGGGTGAGCGCATTCTATTCATTTAAGAACAATTATTAAACATTTGCCCAAACTTTTTTATTATTTTGACAAAACACAACACGACGACATTAAAGATTGTTATCAGTTCCTACGGCCACCTTCTTTGATTCAAATAAAGCAACATCTCTGGTGTACGTGTGTATGTGCTAAACATCTTTGCTTCTCCACTTCTGACAGATTTGTTAGATGGGCTACCGTTGTAATACAAACACATTTGAGAACTACGATGTTCTCACTTTTGTAACGGTTATAGAAAAATGCCATACACACTTTTGCATTTCATAATTCAGTGATTTTAGCTGTAATGAGCACATGAGACAAAAATTGTCAATGTGTGACTCGTAAACATGAATAATTTTATTTATTTATTTATTTTTACCAGAGATAGTCGAAAGTTGTCCACTTTTGACGGATTTGCTAGAGGGACTATGTCACCTCGTTGTAACGTGATTACGTTTAAGATCCATAAGATTGCACTACATTCACCTGAAAAGGTTATAGACATACTCTTTTATACAGGAAAACGCGTATCAGAATAACAAATACCTAATAGTGAAATCCAGTATTCTAAACTATTGTGAAAGTTTTAATGCAACTCTGTAAATAGCTTTTTTTTTTCTACTACTGTATACATTATTGTTTGGTTGTCTTTGTACGGTATTTCAATCAATAAACCACTGTTGATAAGTCGTTCATTTAAGTGAGAGACGGGATGATTTTGACTGTTTCAGTCATTCATCGTGTTTAAGGTCTGATCCGGAAACTGCGCTACGACTGGAACTGTGCTCTGTCACGTCTAAATAACCCGTTGTTCTTTAAGAAAAACACGAGGCGAGCAGTTTCTGACATCTATTAATTCACTTCATTTTTTCACAACCGCAAATGTTTTGTTTAGCATACATATTAGTTTTAGTCAGTTACATAGGCGTCACGCATGAAGTTTATAGTTATTTTAAATAATTATGATAGAGTTACAGGTTTAGGTTAGTGTGGCGCCTGTAAGCGGTGAAAACTTCAAGCATCGTCGACGACGGTGTTACTCAAACAGCCCATAGCGTTATCTTTTAACAAACTATTGTATTGCGCGTTACTAAGACAAAATCTGTAACAGCGTTCATTAATATGTTGAAATGAAAATAAACATACAAAACTTTAGTATAGTTTAGTATAGCCTAACACCGCATAGACAAATGTTTGTTCTAACTCTTTCGCCCTAAAATTGCGAGATTTCTTGACTTTGCCGTGTTTAACGGACTCTAGATCTCATCGCGCCGTAGCGAACTGTAAACCACACACTTTCTCATCGCATTACGCTAAGAAAACAGCACATGGTTAAAGCTATTACACCATAAACTGTCTAAAGTTGTTAATGTACAAGCACAGTAAACTATTTCTACAAAAAATATCATCGCACCAGTTTTTTTTTTTTTTTTTTTTTTGCGTATGATACATCGTTCAACAATACTTTTGCACACTCATTCGACTGTATTTATTACCGCCGTTCTCACGTTCCTGCTGTTCATAATGTATATATAATCCTTCATTGCATTCATATTTATATTCTGTATATACTCCGATCGATATTGTACGTATATAGCAACTACACTGTACTTTCTGTATGTCATAGCTTTACTTACTCTGCACTTTTATGAATATAAAACACTATATTCTCGCGCTTCTGGTTAGATGCTAACTGCATTTCATTAGCTCTGGACTTGTACTCTGCATAATGACAATAAAGTCGAATCTAATCTAAACAAGTACAATCGTACGCTTCCAGGACTTTGCTCATTCTTTCTGTTTAAATTTGTTTAAACGGACTTTCACATTCTTATTTTCACCAACTAAGTGTAATTTCCTAGACCTCGCGGATTGTTTTTCTAGTTTTGCCGTCAATCCCTTTGTTCATACGCAGCGATATCTCTGTGAATCTGCTTGATTTCATAAAATATTTTATCTCTTACGTTATATCATTATACTATCCTAGTTTATATCAGATACAAGTTTGTTTCTTCATATTTCTCGCGAGTCAAACCGTAACCAAGCCCCCTTCACCCTCCTCCGCTTTTGTGTGCAACACCCCCATTTCAACAATCAACCAAGCACAGTTTATGGTGTAATAGCTTTAACCATGTGCTGTTTTCTTAGCGTAATGCGATGAGAAAGTGTGTGGTTTACAGTTCGCTACGGCGCGATGAGATCTAGAGTCCGTTAAACACGGCAAAGTCAAGAAATCTCGCAATTTTAGGGCGAAAGAGTTAGAACAAACATTTGTCTATGCGGTGTTAGGCTATACTAAACTATACTAAAGTTTTGTATGTTTATTTTCATTTCAACATATTAATGAACGCTGTTACAGATTTTGTCTTAGTAACGCGCAATACAATAGTTTGTTAAAAGATAACGCTATGGGCTGTTTGAGTAACACCGTCGTCGACGATGCTTGAAGTTTTCACCGCTTACAGGCGCCACACTAACCTAAACCTGTAACTCTATCATAATTATTTAAAATAACTATAAACTTCATGCGTGACGCCTATGTAACTGACTAAAACTAATATGTATGCTAAACAAAACATTTGCGGTTGTGAAAAAATGAAGTGAATTAATAGATGTCAGAAACTGCTCGCCTCGTGTTTTTCTTAAAGAACAACGGGTTATTTAGACGTGACAGAGCACAGTTCCAGTCGTAGCGCAGTTTCCGGATCAGACCTTAAACACGATGAATGACTGAAACAGTCAAAATCATCCCGTCTCTCACTTAAATGAACGACTTATCAACAGTGGTTTATTGATTGAAATACCGTACAAAGACAACCAAACAATAATGTATACAGTAGTAGAAAAAAAAAAGCTATTTACAGAGTTGCATTAAAACTTTCACAATAGTTTAGAATACTGGATTTCACTATTAGGTATTTGTTATTCTGATACGCGTTTTCCTGTATAAAAGAGTATGTCTATAACCTTTTCAGGTGAATGTAGTGCAATCTTATGGATCTTAAACGTAATCACGTTACAACGAGGTGACATAGTCCCTCTAGCAAATCCGTCAAAAGTGGACAAAGCAGAAAAATCTCAGCACGCGGTAGATGATAATGCTTACGACCGAAGGGGCGTACGCATAGGTCTACTCTTTAATGTCAAGCGGAAATGTTGAAACGAGTACGACGAGTAAAATGTGAACGTCGTCATCGGCTATATGAACAAGAGCTCTAGATGTAGGGGTGATATTTTTATGCTGTAAAATTCCTATGAACAGGCAGTGTATGTTTGACCGCGGTCAGAGAAAACTCTTCATCAGAAAACTGCAAAACAACGTGTCAACAGATCGGTCGACTATCTCTGGTAAAAATAAATAAATAAATAAAATTATTCATGTTTACGAGTCACACATTGACAATTTTTGTCTCATGTGCTCATTACAGCTAAAATCACTGAATTATGAAATGCAAAAGTGTGTATGGCATTTTTCTATAACCGTTACAAAAGTGAGAACATCGTAGTTCTCAAATGTGTTTGTATTACAACGGTAGCCCATCTAACAAATCTGTCAGAAGTGGAGAAGCAAAGATGTTTAGCACATACACACGTACACCAGAGATGTTGCTTTATTTGAATCAAAGAAGGTGGCCGTAGGAACTGATAACAATCTTTAATGTCGTCGTGTTGTGTTTTGTCAAAATAATAAAAAAGTTTGGGCAAATGTTTAATAATTGTTCTTAAATGAATAGAATGCGCTCACCCCGCTCTCTTTCCCACGCGAGAGTTAGCACGAACTTACAGGAGTCTTAAAACAGAATGTGAATTGTGTCATCGGCTATCCGAACACGATGACTAAATCTAACGGAGTAATAAAAATATAATTTACAAATAAAAAAAAAAACCTAAATTCTATATGCGTTGTAAACGTTAGTTTTCTTGCTATACTGTCTTTCTTAGTGATTTGGTCGCTCGAATACACGAAAGGTTATGGATAAAAAAATGTATCTCAACAAGAGTGTGGAAACTTAAACGAGTGTAACGTTTGATGTTGTAATAGTTTTAAGTGTAAAACAGCTAGACTTCATTTTTGCGTCGATGCTTCATGCGATCACACTTTTTGGACAGACACAAAGTTGCGCTAAAAGAAATATCTCGAAGAGAAAAACTGTAACTTAATTTCTTAATTTTCATTTATTCCTATTACGATGACGAAATGATGAAATTGCGAACGGTCGCCCAAAATCTTGATACGGTTAAATCTCGAGGTGTAAGAAAAATGTCATTTACAAAACATTGTGATTCTTAGATGTGAAACACCCTTGACATGATCTGCTGGCCTGCAAAAATAGTCATAAATGTTTTAGCACGGCTATTTACACCAATAGTATGAGAACTGTATATTGTGTCACTCGCATAGAAAATTAATTACCGTATTATCCGGGTCAAAAGGAAATGATGATAATAGTTGACACATCCTTAGCTCGTACATGTCTTTCATTTTGAAAATCACAGCTGCCGGTGCTTTAATTTTTTTAGTAAACCATTTAACATTACACGATGCCTACAAAATAATCAAAGCGTATGTTTTCTGTTCTAGGTAAGAACATTTACACCTAGTGTCATAGGCCGGGTAAATAATTTGAAAATAGTATTTCTGTCGAATGAGAAAAGTTCAGTCGTACATTTAAAAAATTTTCTGATGTAGAAATTATGTTTCTGCCAAACACATCCAAAGAGAAAGAGTTTTCTACTCGTGTGAGAAAAGCACTCGGGGGCATAAATTATATGAAGAAACAATGCTGGTCATCAGGTTATTTAAAAGATAAGACGATAGACGGCTTGCCTTGCTTTAGTGACACACAATGTGTTTAAACACGTTTCAAATCGTAGGTGTAATTATTTTACTGACTTTAAGCAAAATGTATATTTGTTATTTTACAGTACGCATACAATCTACAGGATAGAAGGATGCGGATACAGTAAAATACAACTATAAACTTTAAGAAAAGTTAACTTTCATTACACTAGTGTAAAGCGATCTTACAGTAACTGAAAAGCACTACGTAAAAAGCCCGAAGGCCAAACAACTGATGGAAAACATGTTGGGGGGATACTGCCGGTTAAATATATCGTTTTAAATAAAGAATATAATATGGATAGTAAGGATACTTTTAATATAAAATAGAACTACAGCTGTACAGGCGGTCATTTTTATATTTTAATTTTGCTTTTAAATGGAGGTATTTTGGAACGGTTAAACAGAGGCCCTGCAAATGTCTTTCCTGCTCAGTGTCTGAAAGTACCGTAGATATGTGAAAGGTTTACGACCGTAGCAACGCACATAAATTACATCTCTAGGATGCGTGGGTCCAGAAACCCATCTCTCCTGAACCATCTTTAATGGGTGAATACGATCGAGGGTCTTTCTCTGAAAGAATTCTTCTAAAAGATCAATCAACTTTCTAGTCAACAGTCTATGCTGCGACAAACAAATTTAGCATACATTTAAAGCAAAATCAATATTTTTAGCTTTTATTTTTAAAACATACAGAAAGACTTTGGCATCATATTTCATTGTCTGTGTGTGTGTGTGTGTGTGTGTGTGTGTGTGTGTGTGTGTGTGTGTGTGTGTGTCCGTGTGAGAGAGGGAGAGGGAGACAGAAAGATGGTATTAAAAACTTTGAAGATCATGCAAAAAATAAGAACTTTAAAGAATCTAAAGTGATTAATGCATAACGCATCTAATATAATATAATTATATATATATGATATGATATAAATAATTATTATATAATATTATATAAAAATCTAAATATTTTAGGTAATATATATCATCATTTTGTTGAATTAAGAAACATTTAAACAGATGTAATGAATTACATCAGATGTAGTGAGGGTACTGATTATTCAAACATTACATTATTGTTAGCTTTGAAATAATGTACCCCTCTGGCTTAGATCATGCGGTCTGGAACTCCACCCTCGCCGCGCGCGGGGTGTGTGAAGCACCCCCCCTCAGGTCTCACATACAGGAGAATACCCCAACTTGGACCTGTGAGATTCTGTTTATGATTTAAACATTTTACTTTTATTTTTTTAAGTCGTATTATTTTATTTTGGGATATTTCATTCATGTTTGGACATCTCTCCCCGGTCTAAAAAAATGTAAGGGATATTTTTTTTATATGTATCATCAGAAATGTTTATTTTATATACTATGCTATCACATTTAAAATAAGTGATCTTTTTTTTTTAAGTTATACTTTTTTTTGTTTAATGAATTGCTTTAGGATGATGATGTCATTATATAATTATTTATTTCCATATTCTTTAACCCCTGGAGTCTGAGTGGGTTTTGGGGTGACTGGAGGTATTTTGGCCTCCCCCAGACATTGGTGTTATAAGTATATGTTGAATACATGATTAAAAATGTATGATAAATGATTTGGTTTGGTTTAGTAACATGTCTGTTACTGCGATGTGTTTTATAAACATGATGAATACTTGTTTAAAACGTGTGTTCTGGTTTAGTAACACGTTGTTATATATAATTGTATTTATTTATTTTTTCATATTTTTTAAAATAGAGATAAGTCTCTTTTTAACTTGATATGTTCATGCGTATGTCCGCTTGTTTATTTGGTTTATCAGAATACATATATATAGTGGAATGGATATTATAGTGATATAACAGGGTACGTGTGGTTTATGATTAAATGTATAGGGTAGTCATAATTCAGATCGCTTAAAAACGAAATTTAATTTAAAAAAAATGCACGTGCATGCAGCATTTTAGTGTGTGGTGCTACTGTAGGTGTACGGTTAAAATAAATAATTAAACAGCTTTTTGAAAAAGATATGATATAAAGATGGATATAAAAGGTTTTAAATATAATATAGAAAATGTTTTGCAACGATTAATGTGAAATGAATTTAACTGAATTGTGTCAACGACACATCCGGGTTCCTCAATAGACCATATTCTTTGTTCTGTTTAATTATATATTTTTTCCCTGATCCTGGTAAAATGTATATTTTTAGTGATGACTAAAACTAATGTAAATGTTTTGTTTTATATTGTTTGCGAATGTATAATGTGTTTATATTCATTAAAAGAAGAAAATAAGACTTGGAGACGAATGAATGTATGAGAGGGAGAGAGAGAGAGGGGTACAAGAGATGCTAGCCGCGCACCAACCGTAATTCATAGGTGAACCGTCAGAAAACTGTCAAAACACGGTACTCCTGCGTGAGATACGTTAGTTTTAATTAGCAATGGCTTTGAAGATATTGTGATTTTGTAGTAAATTCGGACGAGTGTGCACTGTAGCGTGCAGACGTAGACAGTGGGACACAGAGGGTCAGGATCAAAGCTGATATGAAAACAGCTTCTTCTGCCCCCTAAAAATGGATCTTGTTTTATCTGAAACAGTCGGTTTCAGTATATTTTTTATAAACGTTTCATGTATAACCTTTTTAAAAGAACACAATGTTTTTCAACCTTATTTAAATTGCTTTCAGATTATGTATATTATATAAAAGATAGAATATAAAGAACGGCATGTTTTTCAACTTTAGCATGATAATTATATTCTATAAATTATATAAATATTATATAAATTATAGAATGTTTTATATATAAATGTGAAATAACAAAAATGTTTTCAACTTTAGCATGATGATTATTATATTATATAAATTATAGGCTGTTTTATATATAAATGTGAAATAACTGAAATGTTTTTCAACCTTAGCATAATTAATTATATCATATAAATTATATAATGTTTTATATATATATATATGTGAAATAACAATGTCACATATATGAAATAACTAAAATGTTTTCAACTTTAGCATGATAATTATTATATTATATAAATTATAGAATGTTTTATATATAAATGTGAAATAACTTAAATGTTTTTCTTTTTCAACTTTAGCATGATAATTCTAATATATAAATTATAGAATGTTTTATATATAAATGTGAGATAACTGAATGTCACATATATGAAATAACTAAAATGTTTTTTAAACCTTTAATTAATTATATTATATAAATTATAGAATGTTATATATATAAATGTGAAATAACTGAATGTCTCATATATGAAATAACTAAAATGTGTTTTAAACCTTTAATTGTTTTAGTAATTTATATAATGTTTTATATATAAATTATATAATGTTTTATATATATATATATATAAATGTGAAATAACTAAAATGTTTTCAACTTTAGCATGATAATTATTATATTATATAAATTATATAAATTATATAAATTATAGAATGTTTTATATATAAATGTGAAATAACTGAATGTCACATATATGAAATAACTAAAATGTTTCCAACTTTAGCATAATTATTATATTATATAAATTATATAATGTTTTATATATAAACGTAGAACACACCGATCCCATTTATACACTGCTCAGGAATGTGATGGGGGGGGGGGGAGAAGCCATATAATCACACACACACACACACACACACACACACACACACACATAACCGTATAACTGGGATAAAGTTCAAACAAGTTAGCTGGCACAAACTTCAAACAAGCTAACTGACACAAAGTTCAAACAGCTTCTGTCAAAACCACATGATCGATGCATCGGGAGGGTTTCCTAAAACCATGATTTAGAACTAACTAGGTCAATAGGGTAAAACTTTCTGTCAAAACCACTTGATCGATGCGTGGGGAGTGTTTCCTTTACCGTTTAAACTAGCCGTCAAAAACTATAATTTAGTACTAACTAGGTCAATAGGGTAAAACTTTCTGTCAAAACCACATGATCGATGCGTGGGAAACGGTCATAGGTTAACCCCTGAACTCATTCCGGAAGTTCAACCCATCCATCATAAGGTCACCGGAAGTTCAACCTGTCAAAAGGTCAAAGGTCAAAGTCATAAATCATCATGACAGAAGCAGTAGAATAATTACTACTATAATGCTTAAAACATATGATAAACTATAAGCTAAAATTGATACTGTGTGTGAGTGAAAGAGAGTGCTTTCTGCATTGAGGATATTCTGTAGTCTCAGACCTTCGTTTGGGTAAATCTTTACTGGATTGTCTGTACCCAATCCTTATCTTCAAGAACTGGCTTAAAACACATCTCTTCCAAATGTATTTGACCTTCTAACTTTAACACTCACTATTCTTAAAAAAAGAATAATATTAAGCTTTCTATTATTTTGTATTCTATCGGTTTTCTTTTATTATACAATTAACAAAGGCAAAAAAGACCTCTAACTCTAGCTTGCTCTATTCTTTTTCTATTCTATCTGTTATCAGTATTTCTTTATTATTTTATTTAAAAGCCTTTGTTACGTGTAAGCTAACTGAGACTTGTTATAGCACTTGTATATTTGTTGTTTTTTATAGCTTCCATTGTCCTCATACGCTGTTTGTGACTTGTTTGTGATTGAGAGAGGATAGAGCTGACGGACCGCCTTGTGGACAGAAATCTGTGCATCCTCTGTTTGTGTATCCTGTGCGCTTTTGTCATTGGCGGAGCAGGCGGTCAATCCCACCTTTCCAGTAAATACGACTTGTGATTGGACTGTACGTCAGCAGACAGCAAAGCATTGGCCAAGAGCAGAAGGCCCTCCCTCCAGGCTTTTTTTTATTTGCGAGGTTGCGAAGCTTCATTTTCGCACAGTCTGAGTTTCAGAGTTTCAGAGCAGAGCTGCGTGACAACGCTGCCACAAATCACGTGAGACGCGAGCTCGCAACTGTGTGTGCGTATCTCTGCAAAGTGGGTGTTGTAAACTCAGCTCTGAAAAAATAGTCTGCAATAGGAGTGCAAATGTAATGTAATGTAATAAGTTTCGCCCTTTCGAACCTCAGTTTTCAGAGTTTCAAAACTTTTTTTCACCTATTCGCTCACCAGTTTTCAGATCACTATTTACAAGGTTTCAAATCTTGAAAACAAACTATACACTGGGAGAACAGTGACAAATTCGAAACTCTGAAAAAATTATTGCACAACACCATAAAAAAAGAGTGTTGCACTTCTGAAGAGGGAAAACTCAAAAACAAAATTACGTTTGAAGAGATGTAATTTTTCTTACCACTTTGCAAGCCTGCAAAGCTCTGTTTTCAGAGTTTCAAAAAAAAATTCACACATTCGCACACCAGTTTTCAGATCACCATTTACAAGGTTTCAAACCTGGAAAACAATCTAATACAGTGGGAGAACACTGACAAATTTGAAACTCTGAAAAATTATTTGCGCAACATCGTAAAACAATGTTGCAGTTCTGAAGAAGGAAATCTCAAAAACAACATAATGTTTGCAGAGATATTTTTATTTTTTTTACATTTTGCAAGCTTGCAAATCTTAGTTTTCGATCTTGCAAAACTTTTTTTTGTAAGATTTTGAGTTTTCGAACACTTAGTTTCAACCTTTCAGACCTGTATTTTCAGTTTTGAATCATGGCAGCATTTAAATCCCATACAAAAACTCTTGAAAATTGGCACACACACATTAGAATCTTTGGCCATCAGGAGGACTTAGAGACTGGGACCCGGGTGTGGCACAGGGGCTCTACAGCGCCCCCTGGAACACAGTCAGAAATCTTGAACCATAGCTCACACACACTTGCATGTATTTATATGAAACTCATTACACTTATAGATCTCATTGAGCTGAACAACTTTCGTGCTCTATGTCATAGGCTCCGCCCAACAGGAAGTTAGCTATTCAGGGCGGTTTAAAAAAAGCATGCTCTGGAATTTGATATACTTGTCATAGGTTTTTTACTTGATTGCCACCAAACTCGGTCAACATGATCTCAAGACATTGGGGATGAAAAATTGCCAGGGGATTTTTGATATCTCGAACGGTTTGCCAGTGGTGCGGCGTTGAAATTTGGGCAAAAAATGAGAAACAGGAAATGCCTAATAACATCCACATACATTGTCTGAGTTTGATCAAACTTCATCGATTTGTTCGATATATGATACCGATCGTATATATGTGACTATTAAGAGTCAACATTATAGCGCCACCAACTGGCAGCAGGAATTGAGTCATTTTCAAAATGCTTTGAAGTCAGCATCTTATTTTTACTCGATTTGCTTCAAACTTCATCAGAATAATGACAAAACATGGCCGATGTAAATCTGTTGTGGGGATATTGATATCTGATATATTGTTGCCATGGCAACGTGTCAAACTTGAAAATTCTGTTATGGTGATTTTGAGGCAGATAAGTGAAGTGAAGTGACATTCGGCCAAGTATGGTGACCCATACTCAGAATTTGTGCTCTGCATTTAACCCATCCGAAGTGCACACACACAGAGCAGTGAACACACACACACACTGTGAACACACACCCGGAGCAGTGGGCAGCCATTTTTTATGCTGCGGCGCCCGGGGAGCAGTTGGGGGTTCGGTGCCTTGCTCAAGGGCACCTCAGTCGTGGTATTGAGGGTGGTGAGAGAACTGTACATGCACTCCCCCCACCCACAATTCCTGCCGGCCCGGGACTCGAACCCACAACCCTTCGATTGGGAGTCCGATTCTCTAACCACCAGGCCACGACTTCCCCAGGCCATAACAACCTCAGATTTACATGAAACTCAAAACACATATCAGTATTATTGATAGCTAGACATTGGACAAAGCTTTTAAATGGGCGTGGAAAAGGCACTCTATAGCGCCACCTTTTGTCAAAAGTGGGGGGGTTAGTTTTAGCTACAGACACCAAACTCGGTACGTATATTGTTCCTATCAAGACGGACAACTTTCTATTTCACAGTCATCAGCTACGACCAACAGGAAATCGGCTATTTTGATTTGAATATGGATTTTTTTTTAAAATTGAGCTGTGATTAAATGCATACTCCTCAGAGGAAAAGTTCACTATACTCACCAAACTTTGTCTACATGTTGCAAAACATTGATGAACTTAAATTGCGAACGGATTTTGGTTAGCTTGAACGGTTTTGTCGTGGTGATTTTTTGAAATGACAGTAAAAAGGGAATCATTAATTATCTTGTATTTTTAAATTGCAGCTTCCAAACACTTAAAAGCATTTTTTCATACATAGATCAAATCATTCTGAGGACATATGCATAGTTTCATGACTTTACAACACTGTATGATTAAAAGAAAATAAAAAACTTTCAGACATCTCAACTCACTCTGTCCCTCTGTTTGAGGAATGTATGTGTGCTGACTGAGAGTGTGTGTGTGTGTGTGTGTGTGTGTGTGTGTGTGTGTGTGTGTGTGTGTGTGTGTGTGTGTGTGTGTGTGTGTGTGTGTGTGTGTGTGTGTGAGTGGGGGATGGGCATGAGCTGAGTGGCAGACAGACAGAGAGAGAGAAAGAGAGAGAGAGATAGACTTAAACATCTCTTTAATCACCAGGAAAAAAACTGTATTTTAAATTGTTATTTTTTTGTTGTTGTTGCTAATTGTGCTGTTTTCATTACAGCTTAAGAAATCTCTTAGGCCTTATCCTTTTCTGACAGTTTCAGGAATTAAAAAAAAAAAATCTAAAAATACTTATTATTATTTGTGCTGCAAATAATAATTTCAAACTCATTTGATACTGACCTCTGAAAAAAAAACAAACAAACACAGAACTCTGTGATGCAATAAAAGAAAACTGTACACTTGAATTTATATATATATATATATATATATATATATATATAATTGCATAAGTTTTTTTTTTATCAAGTGTACAGCTGTACAGTTTCATTTTTTGCATCTTGTTCTTTCATTGTTCTTTATCCCTCTCTGTTGTGTTTAACTTTTCAGTTTGGAAGATCAATGATTCTTTAAATCTCCTTTGTGAATGCTTTAAATGTACAAATAGTCCTCACTTTAGATAAGCTCACAAAAATACATAGCTGGCAATTACTAAATATTTTATAAAAACCTGACTTTATCATGAATTACAGCTGGAATATATGTCAATAAAGCAGTTATTAGCAAACTGACCAACTATTATCATGTGTCTAAATAATAAGATTTATATATTTACACTAAAATAGTTCATTAATCATTTAATTTCACTTTCTTAATGATCTCATAAACCACTGACAACTCCTTAATAACTGGTTTGTAAATAATGCAATAATTTATAAATGATAAATTGATCCTTAAAGTATGAAAAAAATACAATGATTGAACTTTATAGATATGCTCAATAACAAAATATTTATAGCTGTATTTATGAACTGCTTAATAATACCTATTAAAGGAGTGCTATTAGGCTTTTTCACTTTTTCAACTTTAGTTAGTCTGTAAATGTAATGTTGCTGTTTCAGCATAAAAAAGTTCTGCAAAGTTACAAAGCTGAAAGTCCAATTCAGAAGGAGATATTTTATTTAACAAAAATCACTTTTTAAAAACTACAACGAACAAATTGTTTGGACTACAAAAAGCATTTTCCGGGATTTGTGATAACACAAATATTGACGAATGGGATGTGAAAAAAGACTGGAAGAGAAAAAAAAACTCCTTATATTCAGTTGTGCAGAATTATGAGGCACTTTTTCCTTTACTGATAAAATGAGCCAAAAAAGACATTTCACTCAGACTGAAAAAAACTAAATTATTAGGTCCTCATGAGAAATATTCAAAATTAGATCACTACATTAATTGCAAAGTAAAGACATGACCACTGGACAGCAAAATGCTTACTGGGTCAGAAGGGTCAGAAAAAAAACAGGTGGAGAAGACCAGAAACACGTAAACTGCAAAAGAATTAAGAATTAAAGTGAAGAATTAGGTGTGAAACAATCAGAGAGCATTTAGTCTACAGTGCCACCCATTTTCCAGAACTGCAACTTTCATCAGCATCAGCATCAGCAATCCGGCACAGAGAAAAGAAAAATAAAGAAAGTAAAAAACAAAACAAAAACAGGCATAAAGTTGGCTTGACATTGGACATTCGAGAGTCTCAAATTTAGGGACCATCTCTAAAGTTACATGTGAAATTGTTATACACTTTTCTAACGTCAGTAGCATTTGAAGAGAATGACTTACAGTCATAAAAACAACTGTAATTGTTCATCTAGGTGACAGCTATAATGCACAATTAAATTGAATGTTTGATATTAATTAAAACAAACTGTAAGTCATATGTAAATTATGCTACTTTTTCACATGGGCTCAAACGCAAATTTGAAGCACAATAGCATTTGAGGAGAAAGACTTGCAGTCATAAAAAAATTGTAATGTGTTCATTTAGGTGTCAGCTACGATGCACACCTTATACATTTTTTATATATATTAAAATAAAGTGTAACTAAAGTTATATATATTGTTCTGTGTATGTGATTTCAAAGTCTAGATGGGTCGGATTAACCCTTTAACTGCCGTATCCCTTAAAACTTGATTGCCAGAGGGTTACTGTAAACGCTTATGCCCGCTGGGCACAGTTTTCCCGATGCCACCGGGGTGGCGTTTGCACTGATGGCTTGAGCCCGCCATCGCTGCTGGCCAGGCACGTGCACACATAGACATGAAAGGGGGCTTGAGCACCTGCCCTTTTTATTCCTGGAGAGAAAGTGCCCTTTTTTCTGGGATGCTTTTTTTTATTTTTGAAAAATAATATATATTTCTGTTTGCACACAGCTTCCCTGTCAAACAAATATATTTATTGAAATATAGTATCTAAATATCAGGTCAGGAGTTCTGAAGCGCTCCCTCTCCCTCTCCCCCGATTGTTAAACCCGATTGTATTGCTTCCGCTAAAGAAAATAGTCCGCTCCGTCTCTACGGTTAGAATCCTGTGAGTCCATAGCAATGCTCTGTTTTTCATGGCAACGGTCTGTTATACTCCGCACAGCGGTCTGTTGGTTATAACAGACCGCATTCTACATTGGAATTCAACCAAGCCATAAACATACAAGCTTGATAAAAATGATCATTATTGAAGGAAATTTCAGATGGCACTTAGAGGATTTTTCATCTGAACTCTTCATATTTAGAATAACCTAAATAATTGCATCAAACAGAGGGGCGTGTTTTACTAATAATTTGTTTATTTTTGCACAAGGCACTACATCGTTTTAATTATTTTTATTAATGTACCAGATGCAGTTACTCAGATTTACTACATTTTTTAGAGTGTATCCTCCATCTGTTTGCATCTGTAGATTTCTTCTAAATTCACCAATTTAGATTTCTAAATTTCAGGGTGAAAGACTCTTGATGTAAGTCAATAACTGGGGACGCTCTGTATGCAAATTAGGCGTCAACTAGTTCAAATGCGCACATTTGCATCTAATTGACAGGGAAATGCAGGTAAATAGGATAAACAAAATAACTAAAGCATATCACCTGGTGGTGATATATGCTTATTTTATTAAATCTGAGTAACTGCATCTGGTACATTAATAAAAAAAACTGAGTAGAAATAAGTTAACATTAAACTTTAAAAATAACAATATTTATAAATTAACTATTTAAGTAATTTAACTTTTTTTATTTCCTCGAAACCTTTATAAAATAGTATTCCATACCACCACAAATACATACATGACATTGGCTTTTATTGAATTTTTACTCAATTATTTTGGTAAGTTTAATTTTAAAGTGTTATGTATTCTGATAACACCAAAATAATTAAAACGATGTGGTGCCTTGTGCAAAAATAAACAAATTATTAGTAAAACACGCCCCTCTGTTTGATGCAGTTATTTAGGTTAGTGCCATCTGAAATTTCCTTCAATAATGATCATTTTTATCAAGCTTGTATGTTTATGTTCACTTATTTCACATTACTGGCAATGAAAATTACCTATTAATTGTCATTTAAGTTAAATTACTGAACTTAAATACGAGCTTGAAAAAAAAAGCTCATAAGAAAATTTTCATAAGGCACTTACCCCCAATTTCCACCAGATGCGTAACGGCTGCGTTACGGCTCCGCTGCGTGACAGCTCCGTGTTCCGTCGTCCGTCAATACCCACCAGGTCCGTATTTGTTGCGGAACGGCTGCGGTCATGACTGACAGCTGACGTCACGATGCCCCATGTGATCTCGCGAATTCTGGTGTGATCGCGCGATATGTAGTTTCTATCAACAGAACTACCAAACCAGGAACAGTTTTCCATCCGAAGGAGTATAGGATAGAACGTCTCCGGTTACTATCGTAACCTTTTCTTTTTTCTTTTCATTTCTTCATCGATCGTGTCAACGGGGTTAAAACTTCAACAAGCCTGTCTCCGCCCATTATGACGTTTTCAAGGTGTAGTGTAGGGAAATATGAGCGCGGTGCATTTTATTTTGAAAATTAAACGGATCTTTTATTTTGTTTCTGGCTGTTCTGTTTTGTCACTCGACTTCCTGTCCTGCGTACTCTGCCCTGTAGTGCTGCGGAGCGCTCCGGCATCCGGCAAAAATAGAAGCTCTGCGTATCTGCTCTGGAGGGCTGCGGATCGCCGGAGTCGGAACGCAGCTGTAACGCATTCAGTGGAAATACACTCATTGACTTTAATGGAAACCTATTGACTCCGCCGCCGTGCCGGAGCCGTAACGCAGCCGTTACGCATCTGGTGGAAATTGGGGGTTAGAGGCTTTTGCATCTGCACTCTTCATATATACTTGAAACTAGTAGCATAGATAATGTTTTCAAAACATGCACATTGTGGAATGGTTTCCTTTGCTGCTCTAACCTAATGAATACTAAGGAGACCATGGTTTCTGTGAACTGATTATTTTGTAGACATCTTTTGAAAATGAAACAATTGCGTGAGTTTGAGGAAGATAAAATTAATTAACTTTTTAAATTATTTTTTTTAAAAGGAAGTCAGAGTTGCGTTAATATATATATATATATATATATATATATATATATATATATATATATATATATATATACTTTTTTGTTAAAAAAAAAAAAAAAAAAAACTAATTATGAAAAGTGCCCTTTATTTCACTTGAGCCCCTGCCCCTCAAAATGTCTGTGCACGTCCCTGCTGCTTGCAGCTATATTTTTTTTTACTTTTCTTTCGACTAAACAGGGGTTTTTGGGGGCCTTAACATGCTCAAAAACTCTTGAAAATTGGCAAACACATTGGAATCTGCGGTCATCAGGACGCCGCAGAGACTGGGACCCGGGCGTGGCACAGGGGCTCTACAGCGCCCCCTGGAACACAGGCAGAAATCTTGAACCATAGCTCACACACACTTGCATGTATTTATATGAAACTCAGTACACATATAGATCTCATTGAGCTGAGCAACTTTCGTGCTCTATGTCATAGGCTCCGCCCAACAGGAAGTCAGCTATTCAGGGCTGTTTAAAAAAAGCATGCCCTGGAATTTGAAATACTCCTCTGAGGTTTTCCACCCATTCGTCACGAAACTCGGTGAACATGATCTCAAGACATTGAGGATGAAAAATTGCCAGGGGATTTTTGATATCTCGAACGGTTTGCCCGTGGCGAGGCGTTGAAATTACGGCAAAAAATGAGAAACAGGAAATGCCTAATAACATCCACATACATTACCTGAGTTTGATCAAACTTCATCAGTTTGTTTGTTGTTTGATACCGATCGTATATATGTGACTATTAGGAGTCAACGTTATAGCGCCACCAACTGGCAGCAGGAAGTGAGTCATTTTCAAAATGCTTTGAATTCAGCATCTTATTTTAACTCGATTTGCTTCAAACTTCATCAGAATAATGAAAAAAAAAAAACACAGCCAATATAAAACTGTTGAGCGTATATTAATATCTATAATATTGTTGCCATGGCAACGTGTTAAACCTGAATATTCTTCTCTGGTGATTTTGAGGCAGATAACAATCATAGAAATTCATAAATCTCTAAACATATATCAGTATCAATGATAGTTTGGACGCCGCAGAGGCTTAGAACTGGGCGTGGCACAGGGGCTCTATGGCGCCCCCTGGAACACAGTCAGAAATCTTTAAGTATAGCTCACACATACTTGCATGTATTTATATGAAACTCTGTACACTTATAGATCTCATTGAGCTGAACAACTTTTGCTATTCATGCAATAGTCTCCGCCCAACAGGAAGTCGGCTATTCAGGGCTGTTTAAAAAGTGCATGCTCTGGAATTTGATATTCTTGTCATAGGTTTTTTACCCGATTTCCACCAAACTCGGTCAATATGATCTCAAGACATTGGGGATGAAAAATGGCCTGGGGATTTTTGATATCTCGTATGGTTTGCCAGTGGCGAGGCGTTGAAATTAGGGCAAAAAAGAGAAACAGGAAATGCCTAATAACATCCACATACATTACCTGAGTTTGATCAAACTTCATCGGTTTTTTCGTTGTATGATACTGATCGTATATATGTGACTATTATGAGTCAACGTTATAGCGCCACCAACTGGCAGCATGAAGTGTGTCATTTTCAAAATGCTTTGAATGCAGCATCTTATTTTTACTCGATTTGCTTCAAACTTCATCAGAATAATGACAAAACACAGCCGATGTAAATCTGTTGTGGGGATATTGATATCTAATATAGTGTTAGCATGGCAACATGTCAAACTTGAATATTCTGTTCTGATGATTTTGAGGCAGATAACAGGCCCAGAATTACCAGACCGTTCTCATCCCAAGGCGTCATATACTGACCCTTTTGACATTTCGTCAACATCCTACGCACATGGCACCCTCTATCGTCAATATGAGACGCAGATAAAAATGGGCCAGAAGGCGCCTCCTAGCGGTCTAACCCTAACCCTAACCCTAACCTTAACCCATAATCTGTGTCTCATATTGACGCTAGAGGGTGCCATATGCGTAGGATGTTGACGAAATGTCAAAAGGGTCAGTATATGACGCCTTGGGATGAGAATGCGTTAGAATTACACAAAACTCAAAACACATATCAGTATTAGTGATAGGTAGACACTGGCAAAATCTTTTAAAAGGGCGTGGAAGAGGCACTCTATAGCGCCACCTTTTGTCAAAATTGTGGGGGGGGGGGGGTGAGAATATTCTATTCTCTTCATCATTTTTTATATACGTAGAAGTCATCATTTGAAGGAAGCACAGTAAGTTTCATAGCTTTATCATGTTCAGGATCCAGCATAAAATTACAACTATCATAACTTATAAATCAAGCTTGCAATTTTTAGTACCAATAATGGCCACCAGATGGAGCTATAGGATTACTTTTAAATAATTATTGTAGAAACGAGTATGATTTATATTATTTATAGAAATCTTTCAAAGAAAAATAATATGTATTTTACTGATAAAATGACCCTCACTTAATTAGAATAACATGCTGAAGTATTGTGAAATACTGTATATTAAGACTAATTCTTTATAGGCTTTATGGACAGATAAGTTTTGAGTGACTCTTGAAGGATCAGCACCACATCCTATTTTACCACTGTTTAAAGAATTTATCTTACAGAACAGGTGTGAATGAATTTTGGATAGGTTGAATGGTTTTGTCGTGGTGATTTTTTAAAATAACAGTAAAAAAGGAGCCAGTAAATGTCTTTTATTTTTTTAAAGTGCAGCTTCTTTAAAAAGTGTTCTTTAAACACTTTAAAAAAATTACACATAGAAGACAAGTCATTCTGAGGAAATATGCATAGTTTCAAGACTATACAACACAATATGGATGATATAAAATAAAAAAACTATCATGCATCTGATGTCACTCTGTCTCTCTGTCACTGTGGGTAATGTGTGTTTGTGTGTTTGTGTGCTGAGTTTGTGTGAATGTATGGGGGAGGGGGGGGGCTTGGTGTCAGAGAGAGAGAGAGAGAGAGAGAGAGAGACGGAAGGAGACTTAATCATCTCTTTAATCACCAGAATTATAGGTCAATAAAGTCATTACAAAACACTAATAAATTATTAAGAGAGAGAGGGAGAGACAGAGAGAATCATCTCAGAGTTAACATCTCTTTAATCACCAGCAGAAAAAAAATCAGTATTATTGTGGCGTTGTTGTTTTTTTTTTTCATCATTACAGCTTAAGAAATATCTTAGGCCTCATCATTTTCTGTCAGTTTTAGGGACAAAAAAAAAACTAGTACAAGTTAATTTGTAAAAAATAATTAAAAAACCTAAACCAGTTAATTTAATTAATTTACATAACACATTAACTTGAAAATAATTAAGAATTAAAGTGAAGAATCAGGTGTGAAACTATCAGGGAGCATTTAGTCTCCAGAGCCAACATTTTACAGAACTGCAACTTTCCTGGAGTCTCCAGAATTACTCGGTGTCAGGTTCTGAGAGACTTAAGATTCAAAAAAATGATTTAATTAGAATACCATGAAGTATTGTGAAATACTATATATTAAGACTTTATATATAGGCTTTATGAACAGATAGGTTTTGAGTGACTCTTGAAGGACCAGCACCACCTCCTCTTGTACAACGGTTTGAGGAATATATCTTCCAGAATCAGGCATTAAGATTTAGGAGCTCATTTTTATTCCATCTCCTTTCCTGAAAAGTCTGTCTTGCAGAATTGACTAAAAATTAATCTTCACATTAATTCCTAATTCTTTTGCAATTCTTTTTGACTGTTCTTCTTTTCTGACCTCATGACCCAGTCAGCATTCTTTGTACATTGGTCAAGTCTTAACTTATCCATTTCTGTATTGCATTTGTGTTTGATATTTCTCATGGGGATTTCATAATTTTCGACTTTTTAGTTTGAGTTAAAACTCTTTTTTTAGCGCATTTCATCTGTAAAAGAAAATATGCCTAATAATTCTGCACACATGAATATAAGGAGTTTTTTCTCTTCCAGCTTTCCTGGACTATTGTATATCACTCATAAATGATTAAATAAAAAACAATGGTAGTTATTAAGATTGATATGGTTTGGAATTGGTAAAATGTGTTTGGAAAAAAATCACAATAAAACTGACATGAATGAATACTATATTAATATTGTTCATGTTAACGTAATTAATGTTTATAAATGAAATCTTATTGTAAAGTGTTACTAAAGTTATATATATTGTTCTGTGAAAGTGATTTTAAAGTCTAAATGATTCGAATTAACCCTCTAACTGGCGTATCCCTTAAAACCTCACTGCCAGAGGGTTATTGTTAATGCATATGCCCGCTGGGCACAGTATACCTGATGTCACCGGGGCGGCGTTCGCACTGATGGCTTGAGCCCACCATCGCTGCTTGCAGCTATGATTATTATTAGATTGTTATTATTATCATATTTTTATTGATGCATATTATAATTATCATATGTTTTATTGATGCATATCATTTTTATAAATATGTGAGTTACACTGACTTTTTGCTACTTTTCATTTTATCCACCCAGACCAAGTTTATCCAAATTCCACTCTATTGGCATAGTAGTAAAAGATCAGGTAATTAAATGGAACCACCTCACCAGATATATAATTTTGAAGGGTACTGAGACCTCAGTCGCACTTGTTGTCATGAAACTCACAATTATGTTGTCTTTACATGTGACACACTACAACCTTTCTCTCCCAATGATACTAAACTCAATCATTACATGGCCATTCAAATGCTGTTCAAGTGTCTCATACACAGTGGTGCATCATCAGTGAGATGAATTCTTTCACATATAGAGGACTGACCTGCCCCACTAATCACTCCTTTTGATTGGAAGTGACAGAGGACTTTTCTATGGGCCAGATCAACATCCTTGGAAGTACACTACAGGAGGCAGAGATCTCCCCATGGTGGGACAACACCTTCTATGAACACAGGAGACACCGCCAGAACCCTTGTGAGTGGCCTACGGTGCCAAAGGGACCTTACACTTCATTATAACCTTTTTAAAGAGCCCCTACACTCACGTTAAAATTCTGCTGTGGTTAATATTTGTTTTACATGGTTTTCCCACATACAGTGTTCTAAAAACCTCTGAAAAGGGTCTGGAAGCACATCTACTCTTTCTCCCTCATTTAGAAATTCTGGATCTATGAATTTTCAAATATGTAAATAGAACCACTGCTTGCATGGACATGTGACAAAACGTCTAAGGTTACGTATGTAACCCTGGTTCCTCGAAGGAACGAGACGCTGCATCGAGAACGATTGGGGAATGCCCCCAGCGTGACGTCTCTGAATCATGTGTGTAATCAGTCCAATGGAAGGGCGAGACGTCATAGGCGGGTGACGTCAGAGACCAGGAAGCATAAAAACAGGAGAGGCGCAGCCGGCACCAGCCTCAAAGGATGAAGCAAGCGCCGGCCAGAGATGCCGGAAGTGTGGCACTGCGACGCAGCATCTCGTTCCTTCGAGGAACCAGGGTTACATACGTAACCTTAGACGTTCCTCTTCAGGAACTCGAGCTGCGTCGAGAACGATTGGGGAACGAGAATGCCCACGCCGCCAGACTTTACAAATCTCTGCCAGTGTGGGAAACTGCACAACTAGGAAGAGAGAACAGAGGGGCTTGGAGCGGCTGGTAAATCTAGACCATAAAATCTTACAAAGGTCAAAGGCGTGGACCACCCCGCAGCCTCGCAGATGTCACGCATAGAGACACCTGCTAGGAAGGCCTTGGAGGCCGCCACACTTCTAGTGGAGTGAGCCTTGACCCCCAGGGGAGAGGGGAGGTCAGAGGACTCATATGCAAGAGAAATAGCATCTACTATCCACCGGCTGAGGGTCTGTTTAGTAGCAGGAAGACCTCTCTTAGGGGGACCATAACAGACAAACAACTGGTCCGCCCTTCTCCACAGGGCAGCTCTGTGGACGTATGTGTCCAATGCTCGCACTGGACACATACAATTAAGCTTCTTCTGGTCTGGCTCCCTAAAGGGAGGAGGACTGAAGGCCTGGAGTACGACAGGCCGTGGTGTAGAGGAGGGAACCTTAGGGACATACCCCGCACGAGGGTAAAGGAAAGCTTTAGCCAGACCGGGCGCAAAGTCTATATAAGAAGGGGCCACAGAGAGGGCCTGCAGGTCCCCAACTCTCTTGAGAGAAGAAATCGCCAACAGGAAGACAGTCTTAATAGAGAGAAGGCGATCGGAGATCTCCTCAATAGGCTCGAAGGGCGGCCTACAGAGAGCTTCTAACACCACAGCCAGGTCCCACGTGGGGACACGAGAACGTACTGGGGGCCTCAGCCTCAGCGCACCGCGGAGGAAACGTGTAACGAGGGGGTGTCTGCCCACTGACTGGCCACCGAGAGGGGCATGGTAGGCCGCAATGCCCGCCACGTAGACCTTCAGGGTGGAGTGGGTCAACCCTGCGGAGAAACGGCCCTGCAGGAACTCCAGCACTGTACCAATCGGGCAGTTAACTGGGTCGAGCTGGCGGTCTCCGCACCAAGAAGTGAAAAGTTTCCACCTCAAGGCATACGGTTTCCTCGTAGAGGGAGCTCTGGATTGGAGGATGGTCTCAACAACCTCGGTTGAGAGGCCGGAAGCTACGAGTTATGCCCCCTCAGGGGCCACACCCATAACTTCCACAGCTCCGGGCGGGGGTGGACTATGGTGCCCTCCGCCTGTGAGAGGAGATCCCTCCTGACGGGAATCTCCCAGGGAGAGCCGTCTAGGAGGGAAATCAGGTCCGAGAACCATACTCGACCCGGCCAGAACGGGGCTACTGACAGCAGCCGGACTCCATCCCGGGCCACTCTCTCCAGAACTCCTGGAAGCAGAGCAATCGGGGGAAAGGCGTACAGACGAAGCCTCGGCCACGTCTGTACCATGGCGTCCAGCCCCAGTGGAGCTGGATGAGTCAGAGAGAACCAGAGGGGACAGTGCGATGTCACTCGAGTCGCAAACAGGTCCACCTGAGCCTGGCCAAAAACTCTCCAAATCTGCTTCAACACCTCGGTGTGAAGCCGCCATTCCCCGGGCCTTGGCCCCTGCCTCCACAGGATGTCTGCTCCCATATTCATATGCCCAGGAATGTGAACCGCTCTGAGCGAGAAGAATTTGTCCTGGGCCCACACAAGGATCTGGTACGCTAGTTTGCATAGAAGGCGTGAGTGCAGACCTCCTTGGTGGTTGATGTAAGAGACCACCGCTGTGTTGTCGGTGCGCACCAACACATGGTGACCTCTTAGGTCTGGGAGAAAATAACGAAGTGCACGCAGCACGGCCAGCATCTCCAGGCAGAGTGCAAGGCCAAAGGGAAGTACTTGATATTGGTACGCTTCGCCCCCGAAAGCAAACCTCAGAAACTTCCTGTGTAGGGGAAGGATGGAGATATGGAAATAAGCATCTTTTAGATCTATCGTGACAAACCAGTCCTCGGACCTGATCTGAGCCACAACCTGCTTGAGTGTGAGCATCCTGAACTTCAGTCGCTTGAACGAGCGGTTCACTAGACGCAGATCTAAAATGGGACGCAACCCCCCATCCTTTTTTGGAACAATGAAGTACCGGCTGTAGAATCCTGACTCCCTGTCGTGAGGAGGGACCACCTAGATGGCCTCCTTCCTCGGAAGAGCGTGCACTTCCTGTTCCATGACCAGAGCCTGCTCGGGACCCACCAGCGTGGGTGAAACCACGTTGAATCGAGGCGGAGGAGAACCAAACTGAATTGTGTAGCCTCTTTCTAAAGTGTGCAGGACCCATTGAGACACATTTGGCAGTAGTTTCCACGCTGCTAAATAATCTACTAAGAGAGTCAGTCTCTCGAGACTGACCTCTGGTGTAATCAGAACAGCTAGCTCGGTGCCCTGTAACGACGGACCGGCAGGAGACAACCGAGCTAACCGTTCTAGAGACCTCAGCGGAGGCGGCGAGCCGCTCAGCACCGCTACGTTTCCAGGCGGTAACTGGGCGTGGTGCTCGCGGGAGACCGCTGCGCCCTGTAACTCCGGCAGGGTTGGCAGAACGATCTCCTGAGGGCAATGAGGCGAGACGGACACCGTGTAATGCGGTGTAACCCGCTGCACCACAAAGGGGACTGCCCTCATAAGCCCCGGGCCAGTGGCGTCAGGGCTTATTGGCCAAAGACCTCTTAGCCTTAAGTACGGTCTGCAGATCCGGCTTAGACTTAGAAGCCCCCGGAGGAGCACGTGAGGCGACGCTCTGTTTTTGTGCCTCCCTGTATGAGGAGCTGGTACTTGGTGGAGGCTTGCCCCGCCCGGCAGGCTCCGGATTTAGAGAGCGACGTGGGAGGAACCGCTGGAACGCCACCGCCTGCTTGCGAGCCTCCTGGTACCTGTCGACGACAGAATTAACAGCGTCGCCGAACAGGCCCGAGGACACAAGCGGGGCATCCATGAGACAAACCCTGTCCTTTTCTCTCATATCAGACAGGGTGAGCCACAAATGTCTCTCTGCTGCTACCATTGCTGCCATGGACCGCCCAATAGCGCGAGCGGTCTCCTTGGTAGCGCGGAGAGACAAATCAGCGGTCCTCCTGAGCTCCGTGATATCCTCAGATCTCACGTGCTCTTGCTCATCTAAATCTTTCAGCGGATCGGCTTGGTACGCCTGTAACACCGCCATAGTGTGCAGACACGCACCAGCCTGACCCGCTGCCGAGTACCCCTTGCCCACCAGCGCTGATGTTGTACGCAGCGGCTTGGAGGGCAGCGCCGGAGCCTTTAATGACGATGCCGCGCCGGGAGACAGATAGCTCGCGAGCGTCTGTTCAACCCGGGGCATCGCCTTATAACCGCGCTCATTCATCCCCGCTACGTTGCCGTAATGATCAGAAACAGGGATGAAGACGCGGGCCGAGAAGGGTTTTTCCCACGATCTACACACCTCGGCGTGCAAATCGGGAAAAAAAGGCAGGCTTTGGCGCGGAGGTGGCGGCTTAGTTCGCAGAAATCGCTCATCAAGTTTACTTTTCTGCGGTTCAGCCTTTTTCTCGGCTGGCCATTCGATGTTTAATTTGGCCACAGCACGAGTAACCACCTCCAAAAGCTCCTCATACTGGGGCGATTGAGGGGGCGAATCCTCAGCGACGTTCACCATATCAACCTCCTCGGAGGAAGATAGATGAAACGCCGAGCCCGCTCCCCGGGGAGAAGTAGCGCCGGAGCGTGCTTCCGATCCCTGAGAGCGGGCGCTGGATCTGGCAGGTGAGGAAGAAGATAGGGACTCGCCCGTCTCCATTCCCTCTGCCAAATCCAACTGCGAACCCCACGAGCGAGATCGCCGCTCCGCCTCGGCGGAAGTGGGACCAACGCCGTGGGGAACGCTAGTGAAGGCTCCCTCGGTGAAGAGAGCCCTCCGGGAACGCAGAACATGCAGGGCAAGCCGCTCGCAATGCGGGCAGTCGGCCCCCTCAAGAGCCGACTCTGCATGCTCCGCTCCCAGGCAAACAACATACAAACTGTGTGTATCCCCGCCTGTGATAAAGCGAGGACAGGGAGGAACACACGGTCTGAAACGCTGCTTGCCTTCGCCCAATTTGTGTTTGGTCTTGGAGGGTGCTTTTGGCATACTTATGGGGGATGACAAACAACACTAAATAAGACTCACAAACGTAAAGTTTTTGAACAGTACACACACACAGAGAGCGCTTGCTGAAGACAGAAAGGCTGGTGCCGGCTGGTGCCGGCTGCGCCTCTCCTGTTTTTATGCTTCCTGGTCTCTGACGTCACCCGCCTATGACGTCTCGCCCTTCCATTGGACTGATTACACACATGATTCAGAGACGTCACGCTGGGGGCGTTCCCCAATCGTTCTCGATGCAGCTTGAGTTCCTGAAGAGGAACTTGTATATTCTAATTCTAAAAGTATATTCTAATGTTGTTGTTATTAATGCAGATCCAAGGTACATAAAAAAGTCATACCATGCCAAGGAGTGAGAAAAAGGAAAACAAGAAAAGTCTGTGCCGGCTGCAACTTAAAAAAGTATATAGTAGAGGTATTTTAAGCAATATTTGATGTAGTAGATAAGTACTTAAAGTAGATCTGGAACAAGTAGTAGCACAAAGGATCTCAGTACTTGAGGCAGTGCTGGAAGTAGTAGTAGTATAATGGGTTAAAATACTTAAAGTAAAGAAATGTAATTGTTTAATTGACAGGGACAAATGCATGACACATTGCTTCATAATACAGGCAACTTAATTCAGAAATGGCTGAATGAAATCTTCATGTTGTAGTTCGCTTGAACAGTGTAAAAGTAGTTGGGTAACGAAATTTAGATGGAAGAATAATATAGAAATAATTATTGCTTTTATAAAGTAAGGGCACTATATTTCACTATATATACAAACCTTTTGAGTAATTCATACAACAGTTTAAGTGCAGTTGCATATTTAATAAAATTACTCTAACACTAAGCATCACTGCTTTTCATGTGAAATCTTTGTTTAGATTGTCTGTCAACTTGAAGAGCAGTACCCCAAGTTGAAGCAGTTGTCCGGAGGCTGGCTATGTTATAAATCAACAGGTCAGGTATAGTTAGTGTAGGATGTCAATGTCAATGTCAATGTCACCTTTATTTATATAGCGCTTTAAACAAAATACATTGCGTCAAAGCAACTGAACAACATTCATTAGGAAAACAGTGTCAATAATGCAAAAATGATAGTTAAAGGCAGTTCATCATTGGATTCAGTTATGTCATCTCTGTTCAGTTAAATAGTGTCTGTGCATTTATTTGCAATCAAGTCAACGATATCGCTGTAGATGAAGTGTCCCCAACTAAGCAAGCCAGAGGCGACAGCGGCAAGGAACCGAAACTCCATCGGTGACAGAATGGAGAAAAAAACCTTGGGAGAAACCAGGCTCAGTTGGGGGGCCAGTTTTCCTCTGACCAGACGAAACCAGTAGTTCAATTCCAGGCTGCAGCAAAGTCAGATTGTGCAGAAGAATCATCTGTTTCCTGTGGTCTTATCCTGGTTCTCCTCTGAGACAAGGTCTTTACATGGGATCTGTATCTGGGGCTCTAGTTGTCCTGGTCTCCGCTGTCTTTCAGGGATGTAGAGGTCCTTTCTAGGTGCTGATCCACCATCTGGTCTGGATACGTACTGGATCCGGATGACTGCAGTGACCCTCTGATCTGGACACAGACTGGATCTGGTGGCCACGGTGACCTCGGAACAAGAGAGAAACAGACAAATATTAGCGTAGATGCCATTCTTCTAATGATGTAGCAAGTACATAGGTTGTTATGGGAAGTGTTTCCGGTTCCGGTTTACCTAATTAATGCAGCCTAAAAATCCTTTAACGGATTTGGATAATAAAAGCATATTAGTATGTTATGGTTATGCCAGGTTAAAGAGATGGGTCTTTAATCTAGATTTAAACTGCAAGAGTGTGTCTGCCTCCCGAACAATGTTAGGTAGGTTATTCCAGAGTTTGGGCGCCAAATAGGAAAAGGATCTGCCGCCTGCAGTTGATTTTGATATTCTAGGTATTATCAAATTGCCTGAGTTTTGAGAACGTAGCGGACATAGAGGATTATAATGTAAAAGGAGCTCATTCAAATACTGAGGTGCTAAACCATTCAGGGCTTTATAAGTAATAAGCAATATATTAAAATCTATGCGATGCTTGATAGGGAGCCAGTGCAGTGTTGACAGGACCGGGCTAATATGGTCATACTTCCTGGTTCTAGTAAGAACTCTTGCTGCTGCATTTTGGACTAGCTGTAGTTTGTTTACTAAGCGTGCAGAACAACCACCCAATAAAGCATTACAATAATCTAACCTTGAGGTCATAAATGCATGGATTAACATTTCTGCATTTGACATTGAGAGCATAGGCCGTAATTTAGATATATTTTTGAGATGGAAAAATGCAGTTTTACAAATGCTAGAAACGTGGCTTTCTAAGGAAAGATTGCGATCAAGTAGCACACCTAGGTTCCTAACTGATGACGAAGAATTGACAGAGCAACCATCAAGTCTTAGACAGTGTTCTAGGTTATTACAAGCAGAGTTTTTAGGTCCTATAATTAACACCTCTGTTTTTTCAGAATTTAGCAGTACGAAATTACTCGTCATCCAGTTTTTTATATTGACTATGCAATCCATTAGTTTTTCAAATTGGTGTGTTTCACCGGGCTGCGAAGAAATATAGAGCTGAGTATCATCAGCATAACAGTGAAAGCTAACACCATGTTTCCTGATGATATCTCCCAAGGGTAACATATAAAGCGTGAAGAGTAGCGGCCCTAGTACTGAGCCTTGAGGTACTCCATACTGCACTTGTGATCGATAGGATACATCTTCATTCACTGCTACGAACTGATGGCGGTCATATAAGTACGATTTAAACCATGCTAATGCACTTCCACTGATGCCAACAAAGTATTCAAGTCTATGCAAAAGAATGTTGTGGTCAATTGTGTCAAACGCAGCACTAAGATCCAATAAAACTAATAGAGAGATACACCCAAGATCAGATGATAAGAGCAGATAATTTGTAACTCTAAGAAGAGCAGTCTCAGTACTATGATACGGTCTAAATCCTGACTGGAAATCCTCACATATACCATTTTTCTCTAAGAAGGAATATAATTGTGTGGATACCACCTTTTCTAGTATCTTGGACAGAAAAGGGAGATTCGAGATTGGTCTATAATTAACTAGTTCTTTGGGGTCAAGTTGTGGTTTTTTGATGAGAGGCTTAATAACAGCCAGTTTGAAGATTTTGGGGACATGTCCTAATGACAATGAGGAATTAATAATAGTCAGAAGAGGATCTATGACTTCTGGAAGCACCTCTTTCAGGAGCTTAGATGGTATAGGGTCTAACATACATGTTGTTGATTTAGATGATTTAACAAGTTTATACAATTCTTCCTCTCCTATGGTAGAGAATGAGTGGAACTGTTCCTCAGGGGGTCTATAGTGCACTGTCTGATGTGATACTGTAGCTGACGGCTGAATGGTTGCAATTTTATCTCTAATAGTATCGATTTTAGAAGTAAAGTAGTTCATAAAGTCATTACTGCTGTGGTGTTGGGAAATGTCAACACTTGTTGAGGCTTTGTTTTTGTTAATTTAGCCACTGTATTGAATAAATACCTGGGGTTATGTTTGTTTTCTTCTAAAAGAGAAGAAAAGTAATCGGATCTAGCAGTTTTTAATGCTTTTCTGTAGGATATGTTACTTTCCCGCCAAGCAATACGAAATACCTCTAGTTTTGTTTTCCTCCAGCTGCGCTCCTTTTTTCGGGCTGCTCTCTTTAGGGTGCGAGTTATACCATGGTGTCAAACTGATTATACCATGGTGTCAAACTGTTTTCCTTTACCTTCCTTAAGCGTAAAGGAGCAACTTTATTTAAAGTGCTAGAAAAGAGAGAGTCCATAGTTTCTGTTACATCATCAAGTTGTTCTGAGGTTTTGGATATGCTAAGGAATTTGGATACATCAGGAAGATAACTTAAAAAGCAGTCTTTTGTGTTAGAAGTGATGGTTCTTCCATACTTGTAACAAGAAGTAGAATTTACAATTTTGGCTATATGAATTTTGCAAAGAACTAAATAATGATCTGAGATATCATCACTTGGCTGAATAATTTCAACACCATCAACATCAATTCCATGTGACAGTATTAAATCTAGAGTATGATTTCGACAATGAGTAGGTCCTGAAACGTGTTGTCTAACACCAATAGAGTTCAGAATGTCTATAAATGCTGATCCCAATGCATCGTTTTCATTATCAACATGGATATTAAAATCACCAACTATTAAAACTTTATCTGCAGCCAGAACTAACTCGGATGTAAAATCATCAAACTCTTTAATAAAGTCTGTATGGTGCCCTGGTGGCCTGTATACAGTAGCCAGTACAAACATAACAGGGGATTTATCATTAACATTTGTTTCTTTGGATAATGTTATATGAAGTACCATTACTTCAAACGAGTTATACTTGTAGCCTGCCCTCTGAGAAATCCTGAAAACGTTGTTATAAATTGAAGCAACACCTCCACCTTTCCCTTTTAGACGTGGCTCATGTTTATAACAGTAATCTTGGGGGGTGGACTCATTTAAAATAATGTAATCATCAGGTTTTAGCCAGGTTTCTGTCAAACAGAGTACATCTATATTATGATCAGTGATCATATTATTTACAAAAAGTGTTTTCGTAGAAAGGGATCTGATATTCAATAAGCCAAGCTTTAACATTTGTTTATCCATATTGCTTCTGTTTTTTATTTGTTGAACCTCAATTAAATTGTTAATCTTAACTTGGTTTGGATGTTTTTTGTATTTTCTAGTTCGGGGAACAGACACAGTCTCTATAGTGTGATATCTAGGTGAAAGAGTCTCTATGTGCTGAGAATTAACTGACCTCTGTGACGGGAGGCAGCTAGCAGAAGGTCGGTTTAGCCAGTCTGTCTGCTTCCTGACCTGGGCCCCAGTTAGTCAAGTATAAACACTAAGACTATTTGCCATATTTCTAGAGAGAAGAGTGGCGCCACCCCAGGAGGGATGAAGACCATCTCTTTTAAACAGGTCAGGTCTGCCCCAAAAGCTCGTCCAATTGTCTATGAAACCTATGTTATTCTGTGGGCACCACTTAGACATCCAGCCATTGAGTGATGACAATCTGCTATGCATCTCATCACCACGGTAAGCAGGGAGGGGACCAGAGCATATTACAGTGTCTGACATCGTGCTTGCAAGTTCACACACCTCTTTAATGTTATTTTTAGTGATCTCCGACTGGCGAAGTCGTACATCATTAGCGCCGGCATGAATAACAATCTTACTGTATTTACGTTTAGCATTAGCCAGCACTTTTAAATTTGCCAAGATGTCAGGCGCTCTGGCTCCCGGTAAACATTTGACTATGGTGGCTGGTGTCTCTATATTCACGTTCCGTACAATAGAATCACCAATAACTTTCATCAGGTTTCTCAGTGGGTGCATCACTGAGTGGGGAGAACCTGTTTAATGTTTTGATTGGAACAGAAGAGCGGTGTTTTGACCCACGACTATGCTGCCTCACCGTCACCCAGTTGCCCTGCTGCTGGGGCTCTGTTTCCGGAACCGAACAATGTACAGGAATCCCTGAGCTAGACACATCCAAAGCCGTATCTAGAGCCCTAACATTTTTACTGTCCTCAATTAAAGTTTGGATGCGTTGTTTCTAATTCTGAAATCTTCTCTGTCAGCCTAACTATTTCCCTGCATTTATCACATGTGAATCCCTCATCAGCGACAGAGATAGATAAACTGTACATGTGGCAAGAGGTGCAAGAAACAATGATAGGAGAAGCCATTACTCACCGTGCTTGATGAAACTTCTTACTGCGGTTGTTTGATGAACTTGTGAAAAACTGGAGCGAGGGAGAGGAGAAAAGAAAACCGATAGGTTAGAATGAAAACGCTAATGACAAGCTAACGAGTGCTAACGCTTTGCAGGTGTACTGCACTCACGGAAATAAAATAAAAGTGAACGATCAAAGTTAATCTGATAAGATTGATCGATAATATCAGAAATATGGTGTGAATTAAGTTATATTTTACCACTTTAAAAAACAGAGAGTGATAGTAAGATAAAGATTCTAGAGAAAAAAAATAATAAAATAAAAACAGCTAAACGGAGCTACAATTTGCTACAGAAGGCCAACAGGAAGTAGAGAAAACACTGTCCAACAGCGACACCCGCAGGCAGGAGGTCAGCGATAAAACTTCTGTTTCTGAAAACTCCAAAGTGGGCAAGATGATACTATAAAGAATTCTTTGCAATCCATCAAAATATGCCCGAACTTCATCTGAACTCATTTTCAACAACCTTTAACCATTTCTGAATAGATGAGGAAGTTAGTTTGATTCTGTGATCATGTGATCTTATCATGTGACCAGAAATTTCACACATGAATTCTGAAAATATCCAAACTTATATAACCAATGTGTGTTTGAACAAACCAATATATAGTTGAGGAAACCAATGTATCTAAACCAATATATAGTTGAGAAAACCAATATATAGTTGAGGAAACCAATGTATCTAAACCAATATATAGTTGAGGAAACCTATGTATCTAAACCAATATATAGTTGAGGAAACCAATATATAGTTGAGGAAAACAATGTATCTAAACCAATATATAGTTGAGGAAACCAATATATAGTTGAGAAAACCAATATATAGTTGAGAAAACCGATGTATCTAAACCAATACATAGTTGAGAAAACCGATATATAGTTGAGGAAACCAATATATAGTTGAGGAAACCGATATATAGTTGAGGAAACCGATGTATCTAAACCAATACATAGTTGAGGAAACCAATATATAGTTGAGAAAACCAATATATAGTTGAGGAAACCGATGTATCTAAACCAATATATAGTTGAGAAAACCATTATATAGTTGAGGAAACCAATATAACTAATCCAATATATAGTTGAGGAAACCAATATATAGTTGAGGAAACCAATGTATCTAAACCAATATATAGTTGAGGAAACCAATATATAGTTGAGAAAACCAATATATAGTTGAGGAAACCAATGTATCTAAACCAATATATAGTTGAGGAAACCAATATATAGTTGAGAAAACCAATATATAGTTGAGGAAACCAATGTATCTAAACCAATATATAGTTGAGGAAACCAATATATAGTTGAGGAAACCGATGTATCTAAACCAATACATAGTTGAGGAAACCAATATATAGTTGAGAAAACCGATATATAGTTGAGGAAACCAATATATAGTTGAGGAAACCGATATATAGTTGAGGAAACCGATGTATCTAAACCAATACATAGTTGAGGAAACCAATATATAGTTGAGAAAACCAATATATAGTTGAGGAAACCAATATATAGTTGAGAAAACCAATGTATCAAAACCAATGTATAATTGAGAAAACCAATATATAGTTGAGGAAACCAATGTATCTAAACCAATATATAATTGAGGAAACCAATGTATCTAAACCAATATATAGTTGGGGAAACCAATGCATATTTGAGGAGCCCAATGTTTACTCAAACAAACCAGTGTATAAAGGAGCAAACCCATATACACTTGATCAGAACGATGTATCTAAACCAGTATATGTCTGGTTATACCAATGTATTATAAACCAATGTGTTTGTCATTGAACCATACATTCAACCAGTAAACCAATCCATATTCACACAATACACATGAATTATTTCCTGAACGGCTTCCCATACTGTTTCCTGTGGTCTTGTCCTGGTGGTCCTCACTCACTATCCCTCGCTCACTCACTCACTGTCCCTCACTCACTCACTCGCACACACTCACTGTCCCTCGCTCACTCACCGCTCACACACACACACACACACACACACACACACACACTCGCTCACTGGCGCGCACACACACTCGCTCACTGCTCACTGTCTCGCGCTCTCATTTGCGCACACTCACTCTTGTTCACTTACTCAACCCGTCGTGGAGGACCAGTATCTGGTACAAGTATCTGGTCAAAAACATACTTGAGTAAAAGTAAAAAAGTACAACTTTAAATTGTACTCAGGTATAAAAAGAAGTAAAAGTACTTTTTTCTGACAGACATACAGAAGAACGGTTAAAGGGAGTGAATGAATAAATGCAATGGCACAATTCAAACATGTATATTTAGTTCAAAAACAACATTTAAAATGAAACCCTGCGGAACACCCAATAATAATAATAATAATAATAATAATATAGGGAAAGGCATTAAAAGAAAACTCCATCCTTTCCACCCTCATGCCATCCTATATGACTTTCATTTATCAGATGAACACAAACTAAGGGTTTTAGGGAAAAAAAATATTTCTGTTTATATAATGAAAGTGTATGGGACATCAAAAAATGACACTTCAAAATCTATACACAAAGAGAATATGACAGTAACTCATGCTACCCCTTTTAATGAATCACTTTCTTCTTAAGTGAAACGATATGGCATATGTAAGAAAAATATAAATATAAATATTTTAATCTTGACCGTCATGTTCACTTTGTGTGGTTTCTGAAGTGGTCATGTCCCCTTGCATTATATGGACAAAAAAATCTTTGCTTGTGTTCATGTGAAGAAAGAAAGTCATAAACATCTGGGATGACTGAGGTTCAGTAAATGGTGAGAGAATTTTCATTTTTGGGTAAACTATCCCTTTGAAGAGCAAGATGTGATGGAGAGGCTAGAAATATATTCCAGACTGAATACAAGAATGTGTTGAATTAAATGAGGAGAGTCATAGAATTAAAACATACAATTTTAATGTTTTTAAAGGCCACTTTATTTGTGTTGTCTATTCAACATCACTGTCTAAAAGGACAATTAATATTTTAAATGTTTATTTTGGGCATTTAGAGTTTTTTTCTTAGCAATTATTGATAAATAATTATTTGTGACTAATTAGATTAATTAATTAATTACGTTAATTAATTAGATTAATTACGTTTGAGCTTCTGTTTACCATATTTAATGTGCATAAGATAAAATAAAAATATAATGTACTTTTCAAGATGAAATAAAATTGTAAGGAGTAAAAAGTACAGTTTTTTCTTCAGAAATGTAATCAAGTAAAAGTACAAGTAGCCAGTTTAAATTGTACTTGAGTAAAGTACAAATCCCCCAAAATAATACTTAAGTACAGTAATCAAGTAAAATTACTAAAAGTATTTTGTAAATAATAAGTATTTTACACCTCTGATTAAAGCACTAAGACATGGTAACAGTATAGCATTCACATATGAATATCTACTGTATCACAAGTCATATTGTCATCCCAGTATTAAACAATGTTATCGCACATCGCAGCTTTTCCTCATATCGTGCAGCCCTAGTCACAATTTCACTATTGATATTGATTAATTGATAAGGGTTAGTGCTTGTGCTTCTGCAAGCACTGTTTGTTATATAATAACAATGTAACCTTTAGTGATATATGCGTTTGTGACGAGTGGGGCGGGGCCGAGGGACGTGGGAACGAGGAGCGAGGCCGGTGGAGTGATTGGAGATGAACTACACTGGCCTCGCTCCTCGTTCCCACGTCCCTCGGCCCCGCCCCACTCGTCACAGCGTTTAGCTCAGGTTGGCAAAACTGGGACCTTCCTGTCGGGTTTAGAAACGCATATAACAATAATTTGGGATGCAGGTATAAGCCTGTACCAACATGCATGCAAAATACAGCTGAAATTACATTCTCGAGTTGGCCACACTCACAGTTACTCAGTTATCTGTTCGGTTTGTTATTAATTCCTTTTAATTATCACGCAGACTACATTAAATTGCAAATTATATTGTGCATAAATTCTAGGTGAAGTGTGTTTTTCTCATTCCCCCTCACTTCACACATACAGTACAGACCAAAAGTTTGAACACACCTTCTCATTCAAAGAGTTTTCTTTATTTTCATGACTATGAAAATTGTAGATTCACACTGAAGGAATCAAAATATGAATTATATATATATATATATAGAGAGAGAGAGAGAATTATATACATAACAAAAAAGTGTGAAACAACTGAAAATATGTCATATTCTAGGTTCTTCAAAGTAGCCACATTTTGCTTTGATTACTGCTTTGCACACTCTTGGCATTCTCTTGATGAGCTTCAAGAGGTAGTCACCTGAAATGGTCTTCCAACAGTCTTGAAGGAGTTCCCCGAGAGATGCTTAGCAATTGTTGGCCCTTTTTGCCTTCAGTCTGTGGTCCAGCTCACCCCTAAACCATCTCGATTGGGTTCAGGTCCGGTGACTGTGGAGGCCAGGTCATCTGGCGCAGCACCCCATCACTCTCCTTCTTGGTCAAATAGCCCTTGATGCCTTCAGTGTGACTCGACAATTTTCATAGTCATGAAAATAAAGAAAACTCTTTGAATGAGAAGGTGTGTCCAAACTTTTGGCCTGTACTGTATCTCATCAGACTCGGACAACAATAGTTGATGCTTCCTGCAGGTGTAACAGGTTCAAAAAGAGATTGCTCCTTTCTATCATTGACATATGTCTCTTTGTTGGAGATTTTGTAACACAGCCTTATAAAAGATGTGGGCCAATGTTTGAATGACAAACTTTACACATTTTCAGTGTTTGCTATGAACAAAGTAAACCCAAGCCAATGCTAGCTTGACATGAATGCCTCTTACTTTCACCCTACATTGTGAGTGGTTCCAGGTCCTTGACAGTCAATCACATACCCTTTTGTAGTGATTTAACAATTATCCTTTCGGTTTAGGTGATGCTGCCATCGGTGATGGTGTAAGTCGGTACTTCATCAGCTTTGCTATGCAGACCTTGCAGTCTGGATTCCACATCAATTTTGGTATGTCTTAGTTTAGTTTTGTTTATAAGTATAAACACTTTTTCATGACCTAAACTTTGAAAAGACCTGTACTGTGCCTTATGCTAACTATTGTTTCATCTTTATTTACAGGAAATGCTGATGTGACTAGGCTGTAAGAGGGACAGAAGGATCACCTCATCCCATGTGCCTCCCAGCCACTCATTGATTCTGACCTTTTTCTGATGGCAGGTAGAATGTTGGGATATTCATTTATACATGGTGGCCTGGGATTGCCAGGGATCAGTCCTGCTGTAGTCCATGTGCTCTTAGGGGGCCAGTTGGAGACAGCGACATTGGTATTGGAGGATTGCCCTGATATCGATCAAAGGAACATAATCCAGTTGGTAGGAAGTGTTTTGTTGTGAAGATTGTTTTGGTGTGTGTGTGTGTGTGTGTGTGTGTGTGTGTGTGATAATATAAGAGACTAATGTGGGGAACTTACCGTATTTTTTGGACTATAAGTCGCACCTGAGTATAAGTCGCATCAGTCCAATAATACATCATGATGAGGGAAAAAACATATATAAGTCGCACTGGACTATAAGTCGCATTTATTTAGAACCAAGAACCAAGAGAAAACATTACCTGCGACTTATAGTCAGGTGTGACTTATTTATCAAAATTAATTTGCCATGAATCGAGAGAAATGAACCAATAGAAAACATTACCGTCTACAGCCGCGAGAGGGCGCTCTATGTCTTCAGTGTAGACTACAGGAGCACTGAGCAGCATAGAGCGCCCTCTCGCGGCTGGAGACGGTAATGTTTTCTATTGGTTCATTTCTTTCGATTCATGTCAAATTAATTTTGATAAATAAGTCGCACCTGACTATAAGTCGCAGGACCAGCCAAACTATGAAAAAAAGTGCGACTTATAGTCCGGAAAATACGGTATTTCTCTCCCTCAGCTGGATGGCAACAGGGAGCTTTCTGAGGACCAGAAAGCGGCTGTCAATAGCCTAGTTGACATGTGGGAATTGACACGACTGACTAATCTGAACAGACAATATTTTCATCAGAGGCTGTTGCAGCATGCGGTAATGACATTAGTTCACATAACCTAACACTTTTATATCATCGTACTGAATCTGAAACCATCTTTTGTCTTGCTTATGATACACGACTCAGCTGTTTTTCATTAGTCAGTACTTTTTGTCCACTGGGAAGCGGGACACTATACCTACCTATACCTTATATAAAAGGGGTGATGGTTCAGCCTGTTCACCCTGCTGCCTTCTGGGAAGAGATAAAGAAGTTTCAGCTACCGCACCACCGGCTTTTATCACCAAGCTGATTTAGACTTTTAAGCTCAAATTCATCCTCAGCACTGCTCCATTGATTATAGATTATTTCTGTTTATGATCCCATGACCTTCTGTCAGCAGGCCATAATTTCAGTATTGCAATGGAATTGTTTTTGGTGAAAAATTTTACTCATGCTCTCACTCCCTGTTTTCTTCTCATGTGATATACTCCCAGAGGTGAAAGTGAGTTCTAATCAGTGGTTATGAATCAAACAGATAAGAAGGGGCTTAAGGAGGAAGCGTAATGCGACTATGACTTTAAGCTGTGGGTTAAGGGGGAAAAAAAACATACACGGGGAACACAACTTTGCACTTACATTACAAGTGTTTTATGCTGTGTCATTGTTCATTGACATCTGCATAATGACAAGTATATGGATATGACAAACCCGTTTCAATGAAATGCCGAAAGTACATTCCAATTTTGGCTCTTGTCTCAAGTGGAAATCCCTCGTCTTCATCCTCAACAACCTCAATTGTTGGCCAGATGATGTGATCAATATATAGGATATCCATAGGAATATTAACTGGGGGCTGCAGATAACTTCTTTTTCACACGGGAAGACAGCTTCAGCCACATCTCTTCTTTCTGACAGTATTGACCACACTCCTGTTTCTTTTAAAGAGATGTTGTCCTTACCCTGAACCTTGTGTTGCATAGCAACCCATCCCTTATACGTCCAAATATTGATGATTTGCCCAATTAATACAATTTCCTGTCATTTATTTTATGAGTTGAATAATTAAATTTGAGTTATTGTGAAAAAAGCTTTTCTTTTTCTAGCACCAGCAGCATCTCGGATGAACCTACTCAAGTTTTGGACTGGATGGGAAGTTCTCTCTGGGCAGTTGAAGCTGGAGGTGGTACATGGGGAGTTCCCAAAATCCTTGACTTGTTACCAGAGCCTACGCATCCCTGGCCACTTCTCAACTTATGAGGAACTTAAACAAGCACTTGAAGCATCTATCGGGACATCCGATACTGGATTTGCACTGATATAATGCAGCTCCATGCAATACATGTGTGAAACATGTCAGTTCTAAATTTCCTTTATTCACATTTCATTTATTTTAGGCCAACGTATATTTAACAATGTTTAAGTAAAGAAAATGGCATCTTTACAGGCCGTGGAGTTGTAGCATAATTTTGTCATGAATGGTGTTTTAAAAAAAATAAATTACAAAATGCATGTTCCGTAAGTGTTTATTCACAGTATTCCCTTTGTGTCCAGTATTCATTCAGGATTACAATTACAATGTTTAAACCAAATGTTTTAAGAGAATGTTCACTACAGTAAAGACAATTTTGCAGTTTTAATGTTGCATTTAAAGTTGCATTGCTGCACATACCATTCTCGTTTTTCTCCAGCTTGGTCACAAATGTGTTCATGTGTAATGTTAATCTAAATTGACATTTGCTGTTAATGAAAAATAAAATCATTTTCAAAAAAAGTCACAGAAAAAAAGGTATTGAATTTCACATACAAATCAGAATTTGGTTTGCTGGAACATGGATAACCCTGTCTTAAAAATGACGAAAGCTGGCTGAGCATATTTTGTTAAACCTTTGCCCAAGGATGAAATTAACAAATTTAAAGTGAATGCGACTTATAGCATATAGTTTATGGCCAATTACATGTAGGATGTTGGAGGTGTTTGTGCTTAAGGACACTTAATTGCCTAATCAATGGGTGTTGAAGTGTTTAGTCTACATAGTTTAGCACCTCGATATAAAGGTCACAGCCATTTGAATCTGAATCAGTTAGAGGGTCAATTGCGGACTGAAGTGCTGCCAGATCTTTATCAGCCAGAGGCACCTCAAATTCTGGGACCTGAACTCCACTGACAGAGGTCTCAGGGGTCATCGGGGCATCCTCCCAGTGTAGTTTTGGGTTTTGCAGCTCCTAAACGTATGGAGAGATTTTAGTGTAGGCACAACACACAGTGGACACTTTAAGCCTTAACCCTAATAATAATTTTAAAAATAACATTGTTTGCTTCATGCTAGCCGACAAGCAAAGAATACAAAACAGCTTATACTACAGTGATAATCATTAACAAAGCTGTCCTACCTCAAGATTTTCCTCATCCTCTGGAGTGTTGAGTTGCCCCATATGCCAGAGCTGTTGTGTTGTTGGAAATATCCAGGAAACCATCTTCCTCCAGTGTGTGAAGCACATCATAAAATATGCAGGTGACAGCCATCCACACGTCTCGCCACATCCGTTCCATTCTTCAAAAGTACAAAATGTCTATCAGACATGGGTATTGGCAAAATGTAATGCAATTCTCATTTATTTAATAAGTGCTATATCATTTATAATAATTAGATACTCTGGTCCAGAAAGCTGCGAGACAGTGCGTACCTCATAGGAAACTTGAATGCCAAAATGTGGCAATGAGTGAAATGAAGGTGAATGGGGAGAGTTCTGTGCAGAACACAACATTTTCATTGAAGGTTTGCACAAGGAAGTGTACAAAGAAAAATGGGACTTCCCCAGCCATTCAACTGTATATGATCACAGATATCAGAACAAAGACAGTAGCTAATGTTGGATCACTTGTTAGATTATTTTTTGAATATACTGTAAAAAAAAACAATTGATGGGGGGTGTTGATGGCACAGTCGATAAGACATGCCTTTAGTCTGAGGGTTTTGGGTCTGAATCCACTGTGACACACCTATGTGTCCCTGAGCAACCCCTAGTTGCTCCAGAGGTGTGCGACCTGTAACATACTTAACAATTGTAAGTCGCTTTGGATAAAAGTGACAGCTAAATGAATAAATGTAAATGTAAAGATAGTGGGTTTTAGTTAGGACAGCTAAAAAAGTAAAATCTCTAACGTAATAATCTTCGGACAGCTGGTATTTCATATTACCTTTGATTGTGTACACTTTTTCCCAAGATAAAGCTAGCTCGGCCGGTTCCTCGTCTCGCAAACATGAAGTAGGCGATGTCCAAATTTTCAACTCCTTGATCTCCACGAACCCTGTAACATAGAAATAATATGAGGTGTAATCAAGAACATCTGCAGCAGTAACCCTTAGCAGTGAATCTGACAGTTAGATGAAACAACTAAAATGACTGACAGTGTTTCCTCAACAACATTTTTCTGTATTTAGGGATAATTAATTAATTCAAATTAAAAATTTATAAATGCTCTGTATAGCGCCTTTCTAGTCTCTGCGACCATTCAAAGCGCTTTTACACTACATTGAATTCCCCATTCACACACTGGTGGAACAGCGGTATCTTGCCCAAAGATGCTTTGTCATGTAGCCTGGAGGAGCCGGGGATTAAGCCTCCATTCTTCCGATTAACGGGCAACCCGCTCTATCTCCAGAGCCACAGCTGCCCGCAATAATAAGACAGGCAGATAATATATATTATTTGAAAAATAAATAAAACAATCTAATAATAATAATTACCTTGATGGAACACCATGGAGCTGGGTGACCTCAAAGAAAAAGGAGAATGCTGTACTGGCACGGTTGTTAGTTGATGCATCCAAATACAGGACTTGTGTAAATAATTACTGATTATTAACTAAAAAGATTTAGTGACACAGCAATTAAAATCAACAACAAAGTTTAGAACTGTTTTAAAAAGGAAACAGTAATCATGTATGTACTGATGATGTTCAGTATTGCAGAAACAATTCCATTAACCAATTATTTTAAACAGCATGATCGAAATAAAATTATCAACATTTGCTGGTTACAACCTCACAAATGCTAACATTTATTTGCTGATCTCTATCCACTCTATCCATCTTATGATAAAATGAAACTTTTTTAACCTGTAAGACTAAGTTCGCAATTAGTGGATGTGACTTTGTGCTCTGCAACTTGTGAAATGCATTTTCCTAATTTACATTCAAAAATGTTTTCAGTAATCGAAAACACAATTAAAATAATCGTTAGGTGAAGGCATCTTGTTCACATTGTCAATTACTCTATTTCTACCTGAATCCATATCAGGCAAGTAAACCATGGCAGAAGCTTAAGTAATGCATCTTGCTGAGGATTAACATTTTCAACAGGCTTGTCATATTTAAGTATGTTTAAGTTTACTACATTATCAACAACAGTAACTATAATATAATATAAATAAGGTCTGTAGGGTAGAGGTCTTCACGGGTCCAAAAATTTGTGCCCGAACCCGAAAGAGACCCGTAATGTACTACACAGAACCGACCCGGACCCGTCTATTATTTCAGAAGCTGGACCCGGACCCATGTAGATCCGAGAAATGCCTACCTGGATCCTGAGCTGAGCTATCAGGGTACTGAGGGTACTGAGAATTGTGCTTCTAGTAAGTAATGCAACTGATCTCTCTGTTTAATCAGCCTGGGTACTTGTCACGGTTGGTAAACCGTGGTCTCAGGTTTTGCATGTGGGTGGAGTTGTGTGTGTTTTGCATCAGCACTGATTGTTTCATGTGGGCGTCTCCGCTAATTGTTCATGATCACCAGCTGCCACTCATTACCCTTCCCTATATATTGCCCTGTCTGGCATCTTGTGTTTGTCAGAGCATTGTTAGTCATCCTCAGTGTTTCTCATGTTCTGCTGTTCTTGTGTTTGTGATTCTCGTCACACTCTCCTGCTGCCAATGCACCATCGCACCTCGGATCACCCGTGAGCTCTGCCTCTTCCTGGACTTTGCCCTTCCCGTCAAGATTCCCAGTATCACCTGTCTTCGTGTTTATTGTTTGTGTTATTTCATTAAATGTTCTAAAACTCGCACTTGCTTCCTCAAACTTCTTGACCCATCGTTACAGAATCCTCTGACCAGTAATGGAAGCAGCGAGCACCACTTCTCTCACCGACTTCATCCATCACAGTGTTGCCCGTATGGATCAGCAGCAGGAGAGTATAGTCAACACCGGATGCGCAGTCCGTGACACAGGTGTCTGACCTCTTCCGCTGCGCCACCCGCACCGCCCGCCCCCCGGGACCTCCCCGAAGCCCACTTCCGACCCGAACCTCGTCTTCTGGCGCCAGAGAGTTTTTCTGGTGAGCCAGATTTCTGCAGAACATTCCTAACCAAGTGTTCCATGCTTTTTTCCCTACAGCCTCGCACCTTCGTGACGGAGGAGTCCAAGGTAGCATTCGTCCTCACTTTACTCTCCAGTAGAGCCGCCTTATGGGGAACATGACTGTGCCATAGATTAGTTCCAGGTAAGTCTCCGCCTAAGGGGAAACTTTACTCTCTTTCTATTCCGGAGAGGGAGGCCATTGAGAAATATATTTCTGATTCTTTGGCATTGAGGTTCATCCGCCCTTCCTCTTCTCCAGAGGGGGTGGGATTCTTTTTTGTTGGTAAGAAGGATGGTTCCCTGCGACCTTGTATTGATTACCGAGAGCTGAACAACATCATGGTAAAGAATACCTATCCTTTGCCGTTGATGTCTTCAGTGTTCGAGAGGTTACAGGGAGCATCCGTCTTCACAAAATTGGATTTACGTAACGCTTATCATTTGGTCCGCATCAGGAAGGGGGATGAGTGGAAAAGCGCCTTTAACACCCCTAGAGGGCACTTTGAATATTTGGTGATGCCGTTCGGGCTCTCCAACTCACCAGGAGTTTTCCAAGCACTCGTGAATGACGTGTTGAGAGACATGGTAGATCAGTTTATATATGTTTACCTGGATGACATACTGATTTTTTCTTCATCTCTCCAGGAACATGTGCAACACATCAGACGAATGCTCCAGAGATTACTTGAGAATGGTATTTTTGTCAAGGCGGAGAAATGCGTATTCCATGCACAGTCTGTTCCCTTCCTAGGGTACATTGTCTCGTCTGAGGGAATACGTATGGATCCTGACAAGGTTAAGGCTGTGATAGATTGGCCAAGTCCAGATTCCCGTAAGGCCCTACAGCGGTTTCTGGGGTTCGCCAATTTTTTTATCGACGTTTTATTCGTAATTTCAGCCAACTAGTCTCACCTCTGACCGCCTTGACCTCCCCCAGTACTACATTCAGGTGATCTAATACAGCCGAAACTGTATTTTCCAACCTCAAGAGCTGCTTCGTTTCGGCTCCCATCTTAATAGCCCCTGATCCCACACGTCAGTTCCTGGTGGAGGTCGAGGCATCAGAGGTGGGAGTAGGTGCAGTTCTTTCCCAACGTGCTGCCTCAGACGACAAGATGCATCCATGCACGTTTTTTTCTCATCATTTATCTCCTGCAGAACGTAATTATGACATTGGTAACAGAGAATTGTTGGCCGTCAAATTAGCATTAGAGGAGTGGCATCACTGGTTGGAGAGGTCGGGGGTACCTTTCATCGTTTGGACCGATCATAAGAACTTAGAATACAATAGAACTGCCAAAAGACTCAATTCCAGGCAGGCTCTGTGGGCACTTTTTTTTCAGTCATTTTTGATTTTTCTCTATCGTAACATCCGGGTTCCAAAAACGTCAAACCCGATTCTTTGTCACGTCTTTTTGATCCTTCCGAACGCCGGTGACTCCCGAGTGCATTTTACCTGAAAGTATAGTCGTCTCATCACTCGTATGGGAGGTCGAATCGAAGGTCAAGACGGCCTTAGAAGGGGTAACGCCTCCACCCGGGTGCCCACCGAATCGGTTATTTGTGGGGTCACTGCTCTAATGTAGCTTGTCATCCAGGGATAAGCCGCACCAAGTGCTTAGTAAAGCAACGATTCTGGTGGCCACTGATGGCTCGCGACGTTCACAATTTTGTTTTGGCTTGCTCAGTTTGCGCCAGTGGTAAGTCGTCTAATCGACCTCCGGATGGGCTTCTTCAAAACCGCTGTCTGTCCCTTCGAGACCCCGGTTCCCCCACCGCCGCGACTCGTAGATGGGGAGCCCACCTATTCACCCGTGAGCTCTGCCTCTTCCTGGACTTCGCCCTTCCCATCAAGATTCCCAGCATCACCTGTCTTCGTGTTCATTGTTTGTGTTATTTCATTAAATGTTCTAAAACTCGCACTTGCTTCCTCAAACTTCTTGACCCATCGTTACAGTCCTCCTCTTAACCCCACAGCTGTGTCTAAATGTGACACAGCTGGATTGTTTTCAACTGCAGCTTGGACCAGCTTCAACAAATGGTTTAACTGCTGCAAAATGTCAGTGCCAATGTGTATCTGATCAGCAAAAGACTGAATTAAAATTAATTCATTGTTGCAGACAAACTCGAGGAAGTCCAAATCGACAGGTTGTCTTGAAAGTGCTTGCTGTATTCTAGACCGCAGCCGCTCAAGTAATTCCTCCCAAAGGACATCCTGCCAATAAAAGGGAAATAAGTTAGAAATTAGCACTCCAAGAAATTCACAGAAACAACACTAAACTTGCAAATACAGAACAATGCTAAAAGATTTATACATGAAATGCATAGCATAGCCTATAATTTTGTATGCAGTTTCCAAACAACTCAAACCTTCAAGATTCTACCTACATTTTTATATTGTGATTGACATCAAGCTTAGAAGTTGTCATTTTTACAAAAACAAGACAGCTGTGAGCAGTAAAATATAATAGTCTTTCAACATCATAATTGCAAATGTATATGCATACATCGGCAGTAAATGTAGGCTATTATTTCCCCTCACAAAACGCAAATGAAGGAAAATGAACATTTCAGTATGGCATGTTGAGGGTTAACGGCATGGTCAGGAGGAGTGATGAATCTGCCCGGGAAAATCCACTATAACTTTACTTTAAAGTTTCGATCACAGCCTCAGTTAGCTAGTGACTATAGAGATGATCACAAGCATGCTAATAAGTTCACAGGTATTAGCTAGCTTTTTAGTTAGCTAAAGTTAATGTTAACAACGTGGTACAGTTAACAAAGTTTTTCACCTCTCTCCCAGCCATGGACACGGTTCTTGCAGCTCTAGACTGGAACGCCTTGTGGCCAGTGATCCATGCATCCTCTGTTTGCGTGTCCTGTGCGCTTTCGTCATTGGCAGAGCAGTCGGTCAATCCCACCTTTCCAGTAAATACGACTTGTGATTTGACTGTACGTCAGCAGACAGCAAAGCATTGGCCAAGAGCAGAAGGCCCTCCCTCCAGGCTTTTTTTGTTGCGAGATTGCGAAGCTTAATTTTCGCTCAGTCTGAGTTTCAGAGTTTCAGAGCAGAGCTGCGTGACAACGCTGCCACAAATCACCTGAGTTGCAATCTCCGCAAAGTGTGTGTTGTAAACTCGGCTCAGAAAAAATAGTCTGCAATAGGAGTGCAAATGTAATGTAATGTAATAAGTTTCACCCTTTCGAACCTCAGTTTCCAGAGTTTCAAAACTTTTTTTCACCTATTCGCAACACCAGGTTTCAAATCTGGAAAACAAACTATACACTGGGAGAACAGTGACAAATTTGAAACTCTGAAAAAATGATTGCACAACAATCATAACATAAATTATCACAACATAAAAAAGGGTGTTGGACTTCTGAAGAAGGAAATCTCAAAAACAAAATTATGTTTGCAGAGATTTTTTTTTTTTTTTACCTCTTTGCAAGCCTGCAAAACTCTGTTTTCAGAGTTTCAAAACTTTTTTTCACAGATTCGCACACCAGTTTTCAGATCACCATTTATAAGGTTTCAAACCTGGAAAATAAACTAATACAGTGAGAGAACACTGACAAATTTGAAACTCTGAATAATTATTTGTGCAGCATCGTAAAAAAAATGTTGGATGTTTTTTACATTTTGCAAGCTTGCAAATCTTATTTTTCGATCTTGCAAAACTTTTTTTGTAAGATTTTGAGTTTTCGAACACTTATTTTCAACCTTTCAGAACTTTATTTTCAGTTTTGAAACATGGCAGGAAATTAATCCCATCCTCCGCAAGTTCATTTTCTGCCAGCAGGAGGCGCTAAGAGCGGGAGAGGTAGAGGTTTCTCCGGTAACGGCTGCAAAACAGCGCTGAGCTCACAAACGCTGCCTTATCAAGCATTACATGCAAACTGAATTTGAACATTTTCTAAACAGTAGTTTTCCTTCTGAAATACAGTGATAAAAAAACACCCGCTCTGGTTTTTTAAAACCCTGCAATGTAGTCATTTTAAACCATAAAAAATCCTGCTGAGTTAAATATGATAACCCAATTGGTTAGGTTAAAATAACCCAGCGTTGGGTTCGTCCCTTTTTGCCCTAGCGCTGGGTTGCTAAAATAACCAAAATTGGGTTGTTTTCAAACCAGCAGTTTTTAGATTGTAGTCAATTTGTGTTTATCCTAGTTATTTTGCTATATACTATTATTTGGTTAGTTTGGATATATAAATCTCATGGTACTTTAGTATTGTGTTGTGGGATATTCTATTGTGTTCTCACAATGTAAAAAAAGATTACAGGCTAACAGGCTATTGAGATTAATATAACTTTACATAAATCCATGCTTAATTAATGCATTCATTTCTACATTCAAAATACTCTTACAGATCATAAAATGCACTCATTGCCAGTTGGAGGATGACACTCCTAAAGGTAATTGTTTATACTTTTGAGAAAGAATTGAATATGCAATCAGTATTTACTAAGGTAAATCTATCCCTTTAAAAAAAAAAATTATAATACACATATTAGTTAACATTTTATTGTCACCTGTGAAGAAGGTGTTCTACATAGGCATTTATCATCAAAAAAACATTGTGTTCTGCTTTATTCGATGCGATAGGTCTCAGTAAAGTCAAAGAAGACTTGTCTTATCAGCCAACACAGGCATTCTTCAGGATAAATGTGAAAAAAAAACTGATTGTTTTTTTGTTTTTAAATAAATGTAGCAATAAAACTTGCCTGCACTGTTTCTATGGAGCTGAAGGTGGAGCCTGACAGCACAATGGCTCGTCGCCTTATGACAACAGCAGATCTAATAAAATTAATTTTTCACAATCCAAGCTTCCTTTTGAACATTTTTAACCTTTTGAACTTCTTGATGTTCTTTATAATCAAAAATAATGATACTAATTAGTCCCAGCTTCCTGCTTCAATAGGAAATGAGTGTTTGTGCCAGACAACTTCATAGTGTTTGTGTTTGTGAGTGACAGGAAGCTAGTGAGGAGTGAGGATGAATGGGATGGGCAGAAAGTATATTGGAGTCAACTTGAAGTGTTTTGACTGGTTGCTTTTGCGATTTGGTACTTCTCCCTCACATTCCGTCGTCTCTGGTGATCAGTGGTTACTTCTGATGTATTCTTTGCTGGAAACCAGCCTTTCTTTCCATCAGAGAGACGCATGCCTTCATACCAACCTTGACAAGTGAAACGGAAATCAATTTTATTTTCGAGAATTAAAAAAAACAATAAGTGATTTTATTTTAACTGTACCTTCACTGGTTTTGCGCAGCACATTGATGACATCAGATGGCTCCAAGCTTAGCTCGTCTGCCTGTTTTGCTACATACTGACTGACACACTGCACTTGGGGACAGTCTGATTGACACACACACACACACACACACACACACACACACACACACACACAATATCATTTCAGAAACTTCCTCTAAGTGTTAACACAGACCCATTTTCAGAGTTTGACAGCAACTAGTCAACATTCACTTTCATTGTATGGAAATCAACTGTTCTGCTAAAGAAGTCCTTTTGTGTGACATGGAAAAATTTGAAATATTTGGGCATATATACACAATAGCATGAAGGGGAGTAAAGGACCAATGATTTTATTTTAATATGTTATTTATATAAAACAGCAGATATTGTGTTGTGTGTGTCCAATACAAATTTCCTTTGAGATAGTAAAGTTGATCTTATTTTATTTTGGGGAGAGTATTCCATTAAAAGACAGTGCTACTGATTTGTGTGATGTTTCCCACAGTGTCTGTGAGGTATTGAATGGAAAGCTCACCCCAGTCCTCATAAATCTTGTCCTCCCCGAGGGCTGCTTTAATCGATGGGAAAGCAGCCATCCACCTATGCATGTCTGACCTGGGGAGAGGGTGAGAGTGAGAGAGGTTGGAATGATAAAAATGTAAAATGTCAGTTATTGCTGTTTTTGACTAGTATGAATAAAACTGAGCTATATGCATCTTACTCTGTATTAGCCTTGAGCAAGTGTTCACAGGTGTTCCCCCGATGGTTTTCCAGTAGGGTCAAACAGAAACAGTGATCCAAGTGTGGCCCAAGATTGTTTTCTGTGGCCTTTACTTGAACCAGAGACCGATGCGCATGATCGATCACCACAAAGCGGTCTGGACAGCCACTGAGAGGAGAGGGAGGCATGAAAGGACAACACATGAGTCAGAAGATTCACTCACTAGAATGCCACAGTATTTGTTGTTGCTCTTTTTTATCTTTTTATGTCTGGTGATGGCATTTAGGATTTAAAATAAATAAAACTTTTGAAGATTATCACGATGAACATAAGGTATAAGAATTATAACGTTTACTGGTCACAGAGCTTTAAAAAATGCAATGGGAAAATCCTATTGATATTTTGTTGATGGGTCCCAGCTTGATATTAAGTTCCAGGTTTGCCTATAAAAAATTATGTCATCTCTACTAAGATTTTTTTTTTCTCCCCTCTTCATTTTGAAGATTTATCTCAATGATCACATGCCTCTAACCTTTTCTTCATGGTGAGAATGAGAAGGTCATTGAAGAGGAACATGTACACAGGGGTACATTTGTTGCGGATGCTGAAGAGAGACCCTCTTTTACATAGCTCTTGGAGTTCTCCCTGTTTATCTAGACAGCGTGTTTTAGAAACAATTGGGATTGCCTGTAGGAATCCGGAAACACAAATAGCCAAAAACAGAATTAAAATTTTTGTTTGCATATTGAAATAATATAAACTGATCAGCCACAATATGAAAACCAGTTACAGGTGACGTTTGATTAAATAGTTAACCCAAAAGTGAACATTACAACTAAATTTCTTGATGCAAATAGAACAATGATTTTTGATGGTTCTTTTAAGCAGCACAATCTGTTACTATATGGATCCTATAGTGATACTTACATTGTCACGTTAAACATTTTAAGGTCAGAATATTACCACAGGTGCATCTCAATAAAATAGAATGTCGTAGAAAAGTGCCTAGACTGAAGTAGTTTAAGTCTTTGGTTCTTTTAACTGTGATGATATTGGCTCACATTTAACAAAAACCCACCAATTCACTATCTCAACAAATTAGAATTCTTCATAAGACCAGTAAAATAAAAATTTTTAGTGAATTGTTGGCCTTCTGGAAAGTATGTTATAACTGTACATGTACTCAATACTTGGTAGGGGCTTGTAAGACTGGAGCCGGACCGTCTGGACTGAGGGACGACTTCTCCTTAAGAAAACAAAGGACTTTCCTGATAATTAACATTTGAACACTCTCTTGAACACCCTCCATCATAAGTAACAGTGCCATCGAAGACGCACCACGCCTAGTAGTTCACACCTCACCATCACACTCCCTCCACTTAGTTTCACTCAGAATTGCAAATAGTATAATATTCTGCATTAATGCAAGTGATATTTACAGTCATATTTGGTGTCATTTGAATTGTCTCAGGGCGACTGGTACAATGGTCTCAACCTTAGAAAAGTAGATTAAAAGACAATACAGATCCTAAGAGTTAAGAGATATTTTGATTACTGTAATGGGAGTGCCCTTTTCCAGGGTCTTTCATGTAAATTACATTCTGTTCCCATTGAGGTGTAATCTACCCTTGTCTGGGACATAACCTAATCAAATTCCAATTGTTAGTTTCTGTCCTCATCTCATCTCAAGGTTTGCAGCAAAAGGATCAGATAATAAATTGTTACATTTGATTTTATTCAGTTTTACTCTGTAATTATTGACTCTAGTAGATTACATTGTATCATTTTTAGCAACATGAGCACCCGAATGAACGAATTAATAAAAAAGTAAAGAGTTAACTAGAATAATCAAATGTCAGAAGAATACTAATTAAAAAGGCATACAACCAATTTGCATTTCAACCTAAATTCAAGGTCATACTAAAATGGAGTCAGATTAAATAATAAAATGGAGTCAGATTTGAGTTTAACCTAAATTGAATAACTCTATGTGCTGAAAGACCGAACACGTAGGAAAGCTTCATCCAAGTCAAGTCAAGTCACCTTTGTTTATATAGCGCTTTAAACAAAATACATTGCGTCAAAGCAACTGAACAACATTCATTAGGAAAACAGTGTGTCAATAATGCAAAATGATAGTTAAAGGCAGTTCATCATTGAATTCAGTGATGTCATCTCTGTTCAGCTAAATAGTGTCTGTGCATTTATTTGCAATCAAGTCAACGATATCGCTGTAGATGAAGTGACCCCAACTAAGCAAGCCAGAGGCAACAGCGGCAAGGAACCAAAACTCCATTGGTGACAGAATGGAGAAAAAAACATTGGGAGAAACCAGGCTCATTTGGGGGGCCAGTTCTCCTCTGACCAGACGAAACCAGTAGTTCAATTCCAGGCTGAAGGACCTCTACTGCCCTGAAAGACAGCGGAGACCAGGACAACTATTTCCCCAGATACAGATCCCCTGTAAAGACCTTGTCTCAGAGGACCACCAGGACAAGACCAGAGGAAACGGATGATTCTTCTGCACAATCTGACTTTGCTGCAGCCTGGAATTGAACTACTGGTTTCGTCTGGTCAGAGGAGAACTGGCCCCCCAACTGAGCCTGGTTCCTCCCAAGGTTTTTTTCTCCATTCCTTCACTGATGGAGTTTCGGTTCCTTGCCCCTGTTGCCTCTGGCTTGCTCAGTTGGGGTCACTTCATCTACAGCGATATAGTTGACTTGATTGCAACTAAATGCACAGACACTATTTAACTGAACAGAGATGACATCACTGAATTCAATGATGAACTGCCTTTAACTATCATTTTGCATTATTGACACACTGTTTTCCTAATGAATGTTGTTCAGTTGCTTTGACGCAATGTATTTTGTTTAAAGCGCTATATAAATAAAGGTGACTTGACTTGACTTGACTTAGAGGCACCTGTATATATCTATGGCATTAGTCTATACCTTTGGTGAAAACTCTAATTTATGAGTATTTTTCATTTAGTTCAGTAATGCATTAACAGACCTTGAGCTTGTCAAACTCCAGCTTGTTAGAGATCTGAATGAGCTCCTCCATCTGTTTCATCTGCCCCACCTGTGTGTTTGCCTGCATGATTAGCTAAAATTAAGAATGATGACAAGTGAAAATCAAAGCTGGATATGAAGGACAGAATAAACACAAATGGAGATATTTAACATTTATGAATCATAGTAGAAAGGTGGGATAGATGTTGTGCCCATTTTATAGTTATATTAATACAGGTACGTCAATAGACATTATTTGAAGCTGTTATGAAATTACCAACATGAGACATATGTTTCATAAAATATATATATATATATATATATATATATATATATATATATAAAGTCAACTTGAAGTTAAATATATCAGGGCAATACAACTCATATCAGAATGAAGACACATTTAAGGAATACAGTTTGCTGAGTTGGGGGCAATCTGACAATCTTTTTTTATTCCTTTATTCTTTCACTGTTTATTAATATTTGAAAATATATATTTTTTTCTGCTGCAAAAATTAAGTGTATAGTGTGGTGCAACTAATAGATTGATCCATGCAGAAAATATCAAACAATTTTACCTTTTATGATAAGACACTGATGGTTTAGGTTGTCAAAACATTTAAGGATGTTTAAAAATGTTTTAAAAGGATTTTGAAAATAGTGATTAAGATTTCACTGATTCTTAAAACATGTCCAGCAATTGTAAATGAAATGAAAATATTTTCAATTGTAAATGTTATGAGGGATTAACAATAGAATGTATAACACAATTATCCTCTTAAATTGAATTGTATTATTATTATATCAAAACTTTGACACTTGTCTTCTCACAACTTCTAAAACAGTGTGTCCACAGAGAAGAGTTCTAATCATTGCTATACAATGGATAAAAAAAAATTAATGGTAAAAAGAGCTTGTTTCATCTAAACAAAAATGTTTTTTAATGACGTTTTTCATAAGGTTAGTTGGTTGTGTCAAAGATTTTAGTGAACACTGTGTCAGACATTCATTAAAATGTAAAAAAAAAAAAAAAAAAAAAAAAACAGGGTATACCAGGGGCAACTGTATCTCTGACGAATCCCCTTGCCACAATTTGCCTCTGCATCAATGACAGACAGGCTATGATAGTTTTTATAGTTTTAGAATATTTCAAATCCTAATGTTACTGTTTTCTGTGTCACAACATGATGTCAACATCATCTTCCAGTTTCTGAGGAAATAATTTGAAATTTTCAGATCATTTGAATCTCCTGAGACAGGTTCTGTTAGCATCTAACATCAGCAGAAAAAACGAAATAGCTACTACATGAACTTCCTTTGTTTTGTGAAAGAAATGCCAAATTTGTCAAAACCGTCAGATGTTACCACCAAAATATTTTCTGTCTGATGGTGGTGAAGGGCTAATGATGGAGTTGACATTCTTCATGAAGTCATCATATTTTTGTGGTTTTAAAGTCATTTATATTATATTTATATTATGCATAATATTAATATTATATTAAATAGTGTAAAATATTGTTTAATTTTTCTAATAATGTGTAAAATGTACAGTATATACGCCTATTGCTTTTGTAGATTGATAGTCATCTCTTCTTTATAGAGTTAGGGTGGACGGAACATAAGATTCAGGGAACATAAGGCTGAGCAGGGCCGCTGCTGGCCTAATGGGTGCCCTAAGCAGGATTGTATTGTTGTGCCCCCCTTCCTCAAATATGATGGAAAAAACAACAACAACAAAACCTTCCTATAGGGATAAAAATAGAACTTTCATAAAATAAAAAAGTAAATAAATAAAATAATAAATTGTATTATTTACAAATTACAATTGTAGCTCTCGACATTTACGTATGGGTATAACTTTATGACTCATTTATTTTTTAGTCTCAAGCATTCAGAAATCATGCAAAATAATATTAAGAAGTTTTACTATGATAAAACCATGGTTAATTTTTGTAAGGGTTGTGATGTCCACATGTTTTTTTGTTGAAGAAATTATAGAGGCTGTGTCATCTATGACAAAAAGGAGGCCAACAATGAAAGATTAAGTGAATATTTGAATTAAATGTTTGTAATAACATTTTATGTACATAAATTGTTTATTTTGCATTAGCCTACATTATGTTTTTTTTTAAGTGTTATTAACCAATCATTATTAATACTTTGTAAATTATTATTTTGAAGTAACAAAACTATGGTTAATTTGCAGTTACCATGGCTACAAAAGAACAATGATTTTTGGTGTTTTTCTTGTTAAAACCATGGCATGTTTTTCTGGTGGTGGAATTATTTCCGACATTAAAACTTGTTCCCTTTTCAGGTCACTTCGATGCTGCGGTGACGTCACCGTATGGGAACATCCCCCGGTGTGACGAATGTCTGAAGTCCTATACCATCCCACCAATCCTATTGGCCAATTAGCGCTTGGCACCGCCCTACGCATGCGTACGCATCGTATACCTGAGTGCCGCACGCTATTTCGCTCAGATTTCATTCCTTCAGGAAAGTGAATCATCTGTGCCCTAAGGAAACCATCTCGTGTTCTCAGCGGTTTTTTCTTCGAGCAGTGTTCAACTCCTCTTCGTGGACGCGATGAGTCAACGAAAGTTAAGAGCTGTATAATGGGTTTATCACAAGGAGGCACTCATGAGAGGTTCGTTAGCAGCCTCTCTACATATTCTCTCCGTGATAGCCTACGGCTACAGTGAAAAAAAAAAAAAAGAATCTGCACTCTGTAGTGTATCTTCTATAGGTCGCCTCGCGTCTAACCCCCAACGTTATGCTTCTGCGGTCGCCGAGGCGCCGCACGAGGTGGTGGTTTGGGGCGATGTGTGCGGCTTTGACTATGAATACAGTGATGCACTGGAGTTTTTCCACTTTGCTCGCTCTCCCCCACTCGAGCGTGTTAATCAGCAGATTTGCTTTTTCAAACTATGTTTGTCCACTGCTGCTTCGGACTCAGAGTAGGCTCTGGCTGACACATGCTGCTCTCTCCCTCCGAGCTTCATTGAGCTGTTGAATGTGGTTACCCGCGTGGTGGATAAACTATCCCCCCCGTGAGCCGCTACCCTTCTTCACGGACCTCCACCAAGAGGTTTTGAGGTCCTGGAAGCAGCTTTAATCAGCGCACGTCATGAACGCCGCGGGTTTCGCCACCATTGCTGACATGGCTGACTGCTGTTATACAGCGATACCGCTGTGGAAGAACTCTCTAGCCGAACGGATCGCGCCGAACTCGGCCGCGGCCTAAAGTCTCATCGAAGGCGTGTCGAGTCACGTCTAATCTCTGCAAATTTACTTCACTTATGGCGGTTCTTAACAAGAAAGATGTTACAACCGGAGGCTGTGAAAAAGCTGCGGGGACAACAGATTTGGCGCTAAGTGCTACCAAAACATACTGCCCGAGCAGTGAACCATTCTATGACGGGGATGTTAACGGTCGAGCGCCACCTTGGCTAATCTCGCCGACATTACAAAAACAGTTGGACGGCAAAAGCCTCTTGTCCTCAATCCCCACGCTCTAACATTGACTGTCTTGCAGCAAAGGCACCTCGAGCATCATTGGATTGAGCTATCATTTGAGCGCCATTTGGACGGCACAAGAGTCTGACAAAGACGGCCAGTTTATGAACGGCTCACAGCTGCCGCGTTCTCACTAGTGGCATGGCCCGATGTTTATCTTGTTGAATTAAATCCTGCCGTGGATACGCTTCAGGATTATACACAACGAAAAGCGGCGACTTTTACACATGCGCTTCCCTTTCTGTTCGTCAGGGACTGTACCCTCCACTAGAGAGTGCTGTTGGACTGCTAATGCACATCCAACCCTCTCACTGCAGTCCCAATGCTCTAACATTGACTGTCTCGCAGCATCATTGGATCGAGCTATCACTTGAGCGCCCCCTCAGACACTCTGCACAATCCAGCCTTCAGAGGGGACTTATTTGCGTCGAGCATGACTACGCATTGCCCGCTGTGGTTCTCCCTATGCCCTCCATCGCCCCTAGGCTTGGATGCGTTAGCTCACAATTGGCCCAGAACCAGCTTGTATGCTTTTCCCCCGATTCGTCTATTCCAGCAGTGTTATCCAGGATACGGCTGGACAGAGTGGAGCAGCTGCTGCTGTGGCTCCGTGGTGGCCCACACAGCCGTGGTTTGCGGACCTGGTCAGTCTGTTAGCGGGCTCTCCATGGAGATTCCCCTCAGACAGGACTTACTATCGCAAGCACAGGGAATGATTTGGCACCAAGGCCAGATCTATGGAAGCTGTGGGTGTGGCCTCTGAGCGGAGTGAGTATGTCCCAGTTTTTCTGTTGAAACCATCGAGACTATAATGAATTCTAGGGCAGCTTCTACGAGACGCTTATATGCTTTCAAATGGAAACTTTTTACGACCTGGTGTGGAATTCGTAATTGGATCCGGTTTACTGCCCAGTGGCTTCAGTACTGGAGTTCCTTCAAGACCGTTTCTCTGATGGAGTAACGCCAGCCACTCTGAAAGTTTACGTGGCAGCCATTTCAGCTAACCACGTATATATAGATGGTGCTTAAGTGGGCCGTCATCCGCTGGTCTCTTGTTTTATACAAGGTGCGCGACGGCTGAGGCCTTTTCCGCCCTGTGCGAGTTCCTTCATGGGATTTATCCATTGTGTTGCAAGGTTTATCAGGGCATCCGTTTGAGCCCTTTGAAACTATACCGGATAGAATCCTGACTAAAGACAGTTCTTCTTGTGGCTTTATCCTCCCTCAAGAGAGTTGGGGATTTACAGGATTTTTTCTGTTTTGCCCTCGTGCATGGATTTTGCACCAGGCTCTGTGAAAGTATTGCTGCAACCGAGGCCTAATTATGTCCCTAGGTCGCTTTGAACCCTTTTCACTTTCAACAAGTGGTCTTGGAGGCTTTACCCCCTGCAGAGGCGGGGTCAGGAGATCTGAGTCTTTGCCCTTTCAGAGCGCTTGAAGACTTATGTTGACCGAACAGCTCCATGGCGTGAGTCCGACCAGCTTGTCTGTTAGGACACAAGATAGAGGCCATGCTGTCTCAAAGCAGAGCATGTCCCATTGGCTGGTGGAGACTATATCTTTAGCCTATGAGGCGCGCGGACTCGCTTCGCCCTTAGGAGTTAGTGCCGTTCCGTACCTTGAAAGCATTTCTTCAGTTCATGAAATCTGAGCGAAATAGCGTGCGGCACTCAGGAATACAATGCGTACGCATGCGTAGGGCGGTGCCAAGCGCTATTTGGCCAATAGGATTGGCGGGATGGTATAGGGCTTCAGACATTCGACCGAGTGGTGTTCCAATTCGGTGACGTCACCGCAGCATCTCGTTCCCTATTCAGAAAACCGTGGTTACATACGTAACCGAGATGTTTTTAACATCAAAAAAAAAAAAAAAAAAACCTTTTCACAGGAATGTGCCTGAAAGTGATACACGGGCCTCATCTTTACCTAAATGATTTACAATTTATTTTAACAAATATAAAAAAGGTATGCATTGTAGTTGACACCTAAATGAACACAATACAGTTGTTTTTATGACTGTACGTCTTTCTCCTAGGGTGACCACCCGTCCCGCGTAGCGCGTGCACGCACAGCGTTTGAATCCGAATTCATGCGTCCCACAAATTGAGACTGTGTCCTGTTTCAAACTGTTTTTTTTTCATGCGCCTGACTTTACTAACATGCAAGTTCACCATCCTTTCTCCCCCTTCTCGTTCCGTGAACCTCTGGAGTTGTGAGTTTAGACTTTTTTTTTTAACTGTTCCTCTGGTGTTGAGCAACTACAATTCATTTTAATCCTATAATTTTATATTATAATTTATTTAAAGTGAATAAATTGTAATGAAAAATAAATAAAATAGCTAATGTAAATTGTAAGCGGAAGTGCATCTGTCAATTCTGTCATGAGCATACAACAGCAATTACACATGTTTAGGGGAATAGGGCATTATTAATATACCATGTAAGGTGGTATGTGCTAGAAATTGGTAAACCACTATCAGTGAGTCTGCCCATGGGGTGGGAGTACCGCCGTGCAAGGCAGTGTCCCACATTGTCCATCAGAAACATACCCCTTGTCCCCCCTTGGGCTTATTAGCAGGTGGTCACCCTACTTTCTCCTCAAATGCTATTGAGCTTCAAATTTGCATTTGAGCCAACTCAGTTGTGAAAAAATAGCATATGATTTACAGTTTATTTTAATAAATATAAAAAGGTGTGCATATAAAAGGTGTAAATATAAAAGGTGTGCATTATAGTTGACACCTAAATGAACAAATACAGTTGTTTTTATGACTGTAACATTCTCCCTAAACTTGTGAATATCGAACGTCCAAGGTCAAGCCAGTTTTATGTTTAAAGTGTTATGCCTTTTTTTTAACTTTCTAGCATTTTCTTTTCTCTGCACCGGATTGCTGATGTCTTTTAACCAGGCATAGATGTCAATCCATCAATTATGAGCATTCAGCCGCAAACATTAGGTGTGAGCGGTCACGAGCGCGGATTGGGGAATGGTGCAATTGTGATGGTGCCCCCCTGGGAGTAAGTGCCCTACGCAAACTGCGTTCCCTTTCAGTCAGTCACATTCAACATTATGTCAGTGACTGATGAATTGGGATCTCGCTAGAGAGACGAATCGTCTTAGAGTGTTAACAAAACAAGCCAATGAATGTTGGCGTGCAAGATTTGCATCACGCACCCTTCCCCGCAGCATGGTTATATAAGGAGAGTGCGTTCCCTTTCAGTCAGTCACATTCAACATTATGTCAGTGACTGATGAATTGGGATCTCGCTAGAGAGACTAATCGTCTTAGAGTGTTAACAAAACAAGCCAATGAATGTTGGCGTGCAAGATATGCATCACGCACCCTTCCCCGCAGCATGGTTATATAAGGAGAGTGCAAGATACAGCTTTTCGCACATACAGCGAAAAGCTGAGTGCACATACAGCTTTTCGCTTCAGAGCTGAGCCTTTCAGCTTCCTAAAGCGAGTGTCTTCAAGACAGCCTTTTGTCGCAGTGTTGGTGTTACGGCGGGTCAGCGGGGGTTGCCAGAGCTGTTGCTTGATCTCAGCGTGCTGCAGCTTCCCATTCTGCGGTCAAACTGCAACTCCTCCTGGGTGCTTCAACACTTCAGTGTTTACTTAGAAAAAGAGCAATTCTAATAGAACTAGGCTCTGAAGATGAGGATTCGGCTGCATTGCCTCCTTCTGGGAGAGTGACATTGCCTGAGTCAGATCCAGAGCTGACTGCTATGCTAGCCCGGGCCGCCGTGAGTGTCGGGTTGCCATGGAAGGCCCCTCCATCTCCCGAATGTTCCAGGATGGATGATTAGTTCTTGGGGGTGCTGCACACCGATCATCGGCAGCCACCTCTGGTTCCATTCTTCCCGGAAATGCATTAGGAGGTCACTAGGTCCTGGAGGGCACCTTCTCTGCCTGAAACAGATCTAGTGCCATCTCCATCCGCACTATCCTCAATGGCGATGTGGCTAAGGGGTATTTGGAGATCCCCCAGTTGAGCACGCTATTGCGATGCAGCTTTGCCAGCAAAGCGCTGCTGCCTGGCAGGGTAACCCACGCCTCCCCTCCAGAGCCTGTAAGTTCTCGTGCACACTGATGGCCAAGGCTTACAGAGCTGCTGGATAGGCCGCCTCTTCCCTGCATGCCATGGTCCTCCTGCAGGTCTACAAGCCCAAGGTGTTAAAGCAGCTGCACAAGGGTAGTTCTGACCCAGGTGTGATACAGGAGCTGCACACTGCGACGGACCTTGCCCTACGGGCGATGAAAGTCATCGCACAGTCCTTGGGTCAGGCGATGTCCACGTTAGTGGTCTAGGAACACCACCTTTGGCTTACCCTGGGAGATATGAGGGATTCTGACAAGCACCGCTTCTTGGACTCTCCAATCTCCCAGGCTGGCTTCTTCGGTGATGCGATGGACAGAGGCGTTCAGACATATCCTGCCCCGGCAGCCACTGATGCCGTCACCCAGCTGCTGGCCACAGCCTCTCCGCCTGGTCATCTCTGAGGGCACCCTCCTGCTGCCTCCACCTCTACTCCAGCCCAGCCTTAGCAGTAGCCTTCACGGCCATGGCATGGAACTTTTTGTTGTGTTCCGCCACTGGCTCCCCAGCCAGCGGTAACAAAACATTCAATAAAAGAGCAGTTTCCTGTTTCTCTGGGTATCAAGAGAGCCAAGATAGAGGTGCACGAGGCACAGCCTCTACACTCCTGTCCCCCTCTCCTTTCGCCAGCGGGCAATCATAGAGCCAGGTAAGAGTCGCACCACTCACTCAAATCCCCACTCCGGGATGCTGTGCCTTCTGTGTCGGTTCCCTGTGCTCCGCCTCGCTGCCCCACTGCAGTGGTATGTCAGTGGTTCCCCTAGTTCTGCTCGTTCAGCCTCTGGGGGCCTGGCTAGCCCAGACCATCATGCTGGCTCACGAGAACCATCAGACTCAGCTATGCAATTCAGTTCACCCAGCGTCATCCCAAGTTCAGGGACATATGGTTCACCTCTGTGTTGGACAAAGATACTCCCGTCTTGCAAGCAGAAATCGTGGTCCTGCTGGCGAAGGACGTGATAGAGCCGGTTCCTCCAGCCGATATGAAGTTGAGGTTTTACAGCCCATACTTCATTGTACCCAAGAAACGCAGTGGGTCACGGCCAATCCTGGACCTGAGCATTCTGAACCAGGCCCTTCACAAGCTCCCATTCAGGATGTTAACGCAGAAGCATATCTTTCTATGTGTTCGTCCATGAGATTGATTTGCAGCGATCGTGTGAAGGACATGTACTTTCATGTCTCGATTCTCCCCTGAGACAGGCCGTTTCTCCGCTTTGTGTACGAAGGGTGGGAATATCAGTCCTCCCCTTCGGGCTGTCCCTGTCGCCTCATGTCTTCACCAAGGTCATGGAGGCGGACCTCGTCCCCTTGAGGGAAACAGATATTCGCATTCTCAACTACCTCGGCTAATATTGGCCCAATCCTGAGCTCGGTTGTGCAAACAGAGAAACGTGGTATTCAGTCACCTTCAGCCGGTTTGGGCTTCAGGTCAACTGGGAAAAGAGCAAACTCTCCCCTGTGCAGATGATCTCTTCTCGGTGTCGAATTGGACTCGGTCGACCTGACAGCACGTCTCTCGACAGATCGTGCTCAGCTGATGCTGGACTGCCTGGAGTTATTTTGGGGCAGGAAGGCAGTTCCACTGAAACAGTTTCAGAGGCTCCTGGGGCATATGGCATTCATTGCTGCTGTCATGCAATTAAGATTGCTTCTCATGAGACCGCTTCAGCATTGGCTTCTCGGCACGGATGCGCTGGCACACAGCTGGCCTCGGGGTCTACGCAAGTATGTGTTTCCCCCAGTGAGCCTTCTCACACAGACGCTGTGCAAGGTCAGGCAGGACGAGGAGCAGGTCCTCTTAGTAGCACCATACTGGCCCAGTCGGACTTGGTTCCCAGAACTGATGCTCCTCATGACAGCCTCTCCTTGGCGTATTCCTCTTGGGAAGGATCTTTCGCAGGGCACTGGAGGGGGTCAGCAATAGTGGCATTTTCCATATGGATCCCAATTTGTCAGTCACTGATGTAACGTTGAACGTTGTTCCCTGTTATGTTATGTAACCCTCGTTCCCTGAAGGAGGGAACGGAGATGTTACGTTACGTTACGTTGCCACAGTACGGGGCACACCGTCTCAGCTCCTCAGCAAAAACTGAATGCGCGACTGCTCGCGCTCTCCTTATATACCCCCGCTGCAGGGCAGGGTGCGCTATGCAAATCTCGCACGCCAACATTCATTGGCTTGTTTTGTTAACACTCAAAAGCGATTCGTCTCTCTAGCGAGATCCCAATTTGTCAGTCAATGACGTAACATTCCTTCCTTCAGGGAACGAGGGGTTACATACGTAACTAAGACGTACTCTGCGTATAGGGAACGGCGGTACTGAGGCTGAGGGAATACAAACTCTGTCAGGTCTATGTCATCTCCGTCAGAATGATGATATTTTATATTTGTTGAGGAATTGTTGGTCACATGTGAAAATGCATTCTGTCTGCTAGGAGAATGTGTTAAACACAATAAATACTGCTATGAAAATGTTAAAAACATCTTGACTGCTTGACTGGAGAATAAGTGATGGCAAGGTAAAAAAGCACATTTTGTAAAAAAGAGAAAAGTTAGGAGGTTGCATCAAAGCCTAGCTCTGTAGCTTAGTACATGTAAGTTTCAAAAATTTAGTTTCATTTGTCTGAGTACAAGGTTTTACTTTTTCAATTTTGCAGTTTTTTGTCCCACTTCTCAAGAATCAGTGATGTACTGTACACACTCACATTTTTTTTTTTATTGTGTATGTGATTTTGTTATACTTGACATTACACAACACGTTTTTCAAAACCAGATAAAATTAACATAAATAAAAAGAGAAAATTTTTAAGAGCTTGGTGTATGTGTTTAAAACTAGGTTTTTAAAAGTTTCTTCTTTATTTTTATGTCACTGACCCATTGTAAAACAGATTTGAATGTGACTCCCAATCAGATTTTGGATTTAGAACACATTTATATTCAAGCAATAACACATGAGCAAAAGTAATTGTGTTGTGTACTTAAATTCTAAGTAGCAAATGCTGAAATGTTTTACTGCTGTTATACTAAACATCAGCACTCTGTCACTCAGACTCAAGGATCAATGTCTTTTTTTTTTTCATTGTACCTTGGAGACTGAAGCCAGGGCCTTTGAAGCTGTTTCCTCCTCTTTTGTGCCCTTTGCAGTCCACTTTTGAATATTCTACAAAAAGTTTAAATTAATCCAACCGCTATTTTCTTATCATTTCACATTTACTAGAAAAATTAGAGGAACAAGTATTTTTTGAGGACATTAGAAGTGTGTATCTCACCTGTATAAGGATTTTGATGCGGGTGATTCGTTGGAAAGGCAGAAGCATAAAGGATGTGAAGGGCAGACGTTTACAAAGTGGAGATGACTCTAGCCGCCTCATCACAAGAGAAAAATCTCTGTTACTCTCCCTGCCAGTACCACACATACACATAAGCAACATGTCTACACACTGTTTAATTATTACTAATATTATGTATATCTCTGTTTTTGGTCACCCAACTCCAAAAGTAAATGTAATATAAAATTTATTTTATGCATTTTTAAAATGTTTTACATTAAAATTATTATTATTATTATTCATATTTTTAGGTATGGGTAAAAGTCTCACATCAGTCTGCTGTAGGTTTTCTCTTGGTACTGCTGATTTCGAACATAATCAATAAAGACTGAGAAATGGTTCTCTGAGTGCTCATAAATTATGTCACACACATCAGATATCACCACACTCTCATCTACTCGCTTCAGCAGATCCCCTATAAACCTAAGAACAACAGAGATGTGTATTCATGCCTGTGGGATAGTACTGATTTGGCTGAGAGTAAATAAATGATAACAGAATTGTTTTTTCTTTCATGTGTCATGCTCTTGAACTTGTCTCTCTTTCTCACCTCTCGCTGACTTCATAGACCTGCAAGAGGTTGGAGAAGAGGGCCCTCCTATCATGAATGACCAGAGTCTCACTGAGTTCGCGTGATCCCAAGAAATGATCCTTCAGAACACGCAGGGAGCGCAGGTAGGAGGCTTCAGAGGTGAGGACCTCAAACATGCTCTGAAAACACACATAAAATCTAAAATAAAAATATGTAATACAGCTGAATTTAGCAAAGAAAGATGTTATTTCTAATAGTGGTAAAGTTATTTCTAATAGTGGTAAACTATTACTCTCACCTCTTGTCTCTGTTTTTCAGTGCGAGTGAGTTTATGTAACACTCCACTTTCCTCGACCACTGGTAAATCCTGCCAGAGTGTAATCTCTTCAGGGCCTCTCTTGAATCGGGTGCCAACCACTGCAAGCCCTCCGGGACCCTCAAGACCCAGGGTTTCACTAACACTCCTCCTGTTGCAATTAGGACTATCAGACTGGATTTGACTGGCTTCTTTCAGGACCTTTGCCTGGTAGATCTGATATAGAGGTTCTGAGGATGACATATTGTTTTTGAGAATCCTTAGTTGAACAGCAAAAGATCCAAATAAATGTTTTTGCACCTGATGTTCATTTAATCCTGCTCCAAAATCTACTTTGAAATTCTATATTAGACCAGAAATAATTTTAAATTTTTAATAATTAAAACTGTTGGTTTTAGACATCTAAAATGGATGAAAACTTTCCTATGTCTGTGTGTTATACATTCACTTAATTATCTCACCATAGTCACTGTTTGGCTCCCAGTCACTGGAGATTCTCCGTGGGCTTGCTGTTTTGTCACACAGCCTGTAAGAAACTCAAAACAGTTTAATCTGGCCACACAATACTGGTCTCAAGTGAATATCTGTCACAGATAAGGCCTAATGAAAAGACTGAATTTTTTAAAATGTCATTGTTCCGGTAGAAAAAAAAACCCTGGATGTGCTGGGAGACAAAAAAGGGCATTCTCACCACATATTTTAGTTTTGACCACCCTTTCCGGCTATTAGTGAGTCAAAAATAGAACCTCTCTTTTTCAAATCCGTAAAGGGTATGTCAGGTTTTATATTTCAGGGGAAGAGGAAATCAAATTATTAGCCTACTACTTGTTGATGTTGAAATACAGTAAAAAGGAAGCAGAATAAATAGTTGTGGGGGGGGGGGGGGGGTCATAAAAAATATGCATTCATTTTACATTTAAGTACATTTCAGTAACCACAAATGTTCATTTTCAAAGTGGACTAAAAAGACAGTCACAAATTGAAGTCCTGATAATGTGAGGAGTTAGAAATATATCTACAGACGGTCTCACTTCCCATTAGTAAAGATGTATTTGAGCATACATCAACAAATATAAACAGTCATTTCATTAAAGGATTTTGATATTGTGTGAAAATCTGTAGTGTTTTCCTTACAATGTCTTTAATGTACCAGTCTAGGAGCAACACACAACAACAACCTACAGCATGAAAATTACTGATAGAAATTCTTTGACCCCTCTAAAAATCACTGGGTAATTTGTGCACTTTTTAACAGTAGCAAAGGTCAACTTTTTGATGCTGTAAACTTACGCTTCCTTGTCAATAGACTCCCAGTCTTCAAAATCATCATTTTCATTGCTCTTACCTAAAAAACAAACATGAAGCATTTAAAAAAATCTAGACATCTGTTTCTGAATAAAATATTTCAAAGCAGATAATTTAAATATATATTCATAACTGATAGAGGTTCCTGGATCAACATTAAGGTATGGTCAGGAGGTTAGGGTCTTGCTGTTTAGGTTTAGGACTATGTTTATTAAGAGACTATGTTTATTTGAAAAAAATGTCATGTTAGGATAAGACGTTGATCCAAGAAGATACTTGGCAAAATCTCTGCCAATATTTTGAAAAAGAGCATAAATTAAAATATAATCATGCACAACTTATGTTTCTCTCTGTTGAAACTGCTTTGTGTGCTGTACTTTAGTAAAAATAGCAGTATCTGGAAATTCTTTTGCACTCACCTGTTGGGTTTGACATAGATATGTGGCGAGACGATTTTCCATTCTCTCTTTTGCTGGTGTTTCTGATTGGTGGCCCGCCGCCTCGAAGAGAAACTACACATGCCAGCACTGGGTGGGAAGACCGTTTTTTTGTATTTTGAGGATGTATAGGAAGTCGTGGGGGAGGTCGAGGGGGGACAGCTGGAGGGGTAACTTTATTGTCATTTGATGGCAAAATATCCAAATATATATGATCATCTGTGTGTTCTAGCTGTGCATACTGCTGGGTATTTTGATACTCAGATGACTGATAAGTCCTTGGTGGTAAAGGGGGTTTTGAATGGCTTTGAAATGATTCATAAGCATATGCAAACCCATTTCCTGCTAATTTGTTAGGGCTGTGGTGAAGCAGGAAGCTTTGGCAATTTATACATGGAGGCAATGCTTGGGGTTTTGAATTGGATGATGGGCTGTTCAGTGGCCATCTGATGTCATTGCTGGTTAGGTGTAAAACATGCTCATTTATCTGACCTCCTATGTTTTGATGTTTGTGATTCTTTTCAATTGCAGTATCCATGTTATTTTTCTCCTCGTGTAGAGGTACCCAGACTAGTTTCATACCAGGCCTTTGAAGATGGCAGAGGCAATGACAGTGTCTCTCCTCTGAGTGGGTAGGTGGTGCAGTTGAGCCCTGATGATTCTCTAAGGTGCCACTCACATTATTTACCTCACTGCCATCAGGAGCTGAGGGAAAGAAGAGTAGCAATGTGCTTTATTAAGCTTATCAGCAGGCTCAGACAGAATCTACATTTTTCTCCCCACATTTTAGTTTTTGTGAGGGTAAAATGGTATAGTGTATTAAACAGTGTATAGTGTATTAATCTGATAGTTCTGCATCCTTTTTGGTAGGTGAGAACATAATCTGATTAGCCAAAATATTTAATTACTGACTATGGAAAGGGGCAGGGGTTTGTGATCAGTTGCCTTCTACAATGCGCGAAGCCAGTGGCCCTTAATTGATTTCACTTTACTGTGAATTTTTATGACTTTAAGACCCACATTTAACATTGGACATCAGTTTAAAATGTAATGCTATACAAAAGCAAACAAAATTAAAAATCTCTTAAATTTCAGTGGTTTCATTCTCTCAGCAGGCAACATGACACTGCACATGACATGTTGATCCTGCTTGCAAGTTCATCTGCATTTGCGTCAAAGACAAACACACATTTCTTTTAAATAAAGTAAAAATCTTTAGAAAATCTAAAAACATTTTACAAGCAATTCCTGTACTTTTTGGATTTATATTGGCTTTATATGGTTTTATTTTAATGGCTCTAAAAATCCATCATGTGATATCTACATAACATGATCCTACATCAAGTAATAGCAAACACAATGTAAAACAATCACTTTTTTCAGCATTATTTCATATTTAGGCATATACAGAATAGAGAAAATATATGTTAGAAACAGATTCCAAAATGTTCACTACCTGATCGACCAACATCCACATCATCTACTGCCAGTTGAAGATTTGTTTCCCTCAACATCTGTCCACTTTTCCCGAGTCTAGAAACTAAAGATATATCCTCTGCTTGGTCCTTTGCCCTGGGTGGACATGACAATCTAGTTCCAGCTACCACAGACCTTCCATCTTGGCTCATATTTTCAGAGTATCTTCTCACTTTACTGTTGTTTACTGCCGTTTGCTTGCCCGTTCCTTTTTCAAAGTTACGCAAAGCGTGAGCCACACTGCTAGAGGGACCAAAGTGGCTTGACTGGTGTGAAGCATTAAGGTTTGGTTTTGGTGGAATGGTAGGTTTTCCATTGGATGTGTTACAGATTGACTTATCCATGATTTGGTTGGTTGAAATAATTTTCATGTCCAAGTGAGAAAGATTTACAGATCAAAATCCATAGACACATGGATGCACTGATATTAAAGTGCAAAACGTATCAACTGATCCACAATCCAAGATTGTGCTGATTTCATAATCAACAATTTAGTGTCTTCTTGGTCAGTGAAGCCTGTGTTGTCACGCTCTGTTCTCTTGTCATATCAATATTTAAAAAAACAAGAAAAGCAGCTCATTTACCTTACATTGAGCATTCAAAGCTGCCACACACAATATGTAAAGAAATAATTTCGCTCCCCCGGTGTGCTATCCTTGTGAGCAAAGCTGTTATGAGTGTTGTTAATAAATGTCACTAATGAAGGTCATTTCTTCTTTCAGATCTTGTCCTCTGGTCCCTCACATGGCTTAAAAGGGAAGTAGGTCACCACACAAAATGGGTTGTTGAATATTAAGTGACATATACTGTAGATGCTGGACATAAGATAATACAGTGTTACTTTGATTAGAAAGATTATTTGATTTTCTGTATGATGCAAAATCTATTTAGCTAATTTCTTTAAGCATTGTAACATATAATGAAGTTACCTGCAGAGGTTTTTGGATTATATTATATTATATTATATTATATTATATTATATTATATTATATTATATTATATTATATTATATTATATTATATTATATTATATTATATTATATTATATTATATTATATTATATTATATTATATTATATTATATTATATTATATTATACAAAGACTGTGGGAACTGAATACCACAAAAATGCATGAACTTCCATGTCTCGCTTTAGCTTGAAACAACTGAAAACTTCCAGTTCAATATTTCAGCAAGGCAGCTGATTCCAGACTTACCATAAAAGCACATGACTCGCCTTTCATGCATTAAAATATTTTATTGTTATAGTCAAGTTTAACAAGACTGTTCTACCATTAAATGTATTATAAATCCCCCCAAAAATCAATGTGTTGACAAACAGTAAACAGAATATCTTCTGAAATGTCTGGAAAAAATATATTTTAACCATAAAATTAAACAAGGATCTCACTTCCTCTATGAAATATAAGCTGATATGTGTTACTTTTTCAGTTCCTTTATTTTCCATTTACTAGATTTAATTCCTCTTTTTATGCTAACATCCTCCATGACCAAATATTCCCTCATGAAACTGTAAACGTACAAACATAACATTATAAGTAATTTTCATTACTTATAATTCAGCTATTCAAATTACAATAATTCAGCTATTAGAAAGTTTTGTTTAAAAAATGTCAGAACTTGGGGTGATTCGCTTACTTTTTATCAACATTTTTAAGGAAAGAATAAATTCCAGTACAAACATAGGGAGACCTTCTAAGTTACATAAGCATTCTTCACATTAAGTACATAATTCATGCCTTTGTTGTTCACCATGAATCATTGTGCCCACAAGTTTATTCATTTATTTTTATAGTTCACAGTAGAACACTTCCCCCTCTCTTTGCTTCCACATATTTGCGATCCAGATCGTTGGGGAGTTTTCTATTTTTTCCCCAGACATTAAGCTCCCCAAACACACCTGTCTCAATCATCTTCTCCTGCCATGGAATTGGTACGTTCCCAGTTGCAAACTCCTTGTAGAATTAGTTTTCTTTGTTGTCAATAACAACACCTTTGATAGTGCTGATTGCTCCTACATCATCAATGTATTGGGCATAGATCATCTTAGGATCTGGGACAAAAGGAGGAGGAAGCATTCCTGTGCAAAATAAGTAAAAAAAATATGTTTTAAGATGTCAAAAATAGTTTAAATTAAAATACCTGATAAAGGGGAGTACCATTGTACTCAGATGATACTTTGATACATATCTTTGTTCTTTATTACTACCATATTCGGTTACACTTTATTTTAAAATGTCCTTATGTCAACTTAAGTAAATGTATATTTTAGGTAATAAGTAATATTAATAAACAAGATGTACCCAGGGCTAGGGTTAGAATTGGAAAAAAAATATATATAAAAAAATCTAAGACATGCAATAATTTAGAACATTAGGACAATGAAAAAATGCCATAAGGGGTTGAGAGTCTCTGCACAACCACACTTTTCATGCATATTTAATTACATGTTAGGAGTCCCTGAGTAGAAAGGAACATTCTGCATTTTAAATGTTTAACACTTAAATTGACTCAAGTACAAAAATTTGACATCCCAAAAATGACATCTCAATTGTCATTACTTAAGAGTTCTTTGGTTACAGCTTTGTTTGTGTCAAGGATTTTCTTCAAACGTGCACTTGAGCTTCGTTGCGTAGCTTAAGTTAAGCACATAAATCAGTCCAACAATCATCAAACACCCAAGAGTGACACTGCAGAACTTCCACACCAGGACCAGCACCAGCACCCTCGAACGAAAGATGTACATGCCCACTGTTGTCTGTGTGATTCCAGACTCAGCCTCTACACTTTCACAGTCCTGGAGGATAGACAAAGAGAATGAATATTGTTCCAATGCCAGTCACAATGTCAGATTCAGAAATGTCAAGGGTACATTGTTTACAAACTCTGAAATGTTGGATATGTAGACTCATTCAAATGTACACTGCCTGGTCAAAAAAAAAGTCACTATTTGGATTTAAATAAGCAAATACTGAAGAGTCTAGAATTTAATGATTATTGCAGTTATTTTTATGTTTCTGTATTATTGCATGTTTGGCAATTATTCTTTTAGCCCAAACTGATGCAATGTGTAGCTTTTCATTTCTTAAACAACCATGTCGGAGGACGTACCAATGTACACATTCCAGCATGACAACAACAAAATTCATCAGGCTCAATTTCTGAAATAGTGGTTCAGTGAGCACAAGGAATCATTTTCATTTATGAATTGATCACCAGTCCTGAGCTTAACTCTACTGATTGTCTTGAGAATGTGCTGGAGTAAACTTTACAGAGTGGCTAGACTCTCCCATTCAATACAATAGCCAAAGAAAAAAAAGAAACTCTTAATGAAAATAAATGTTGTGATGTTGCATAATGTTGTTTAAACAATGTCAACTCCAGCACATCCTAAATACTTTCAATAGGGATTAGGTCACCTTTGACAGTTTTAGCCTAATGAATCTTGACATTGTTATCCTCGAATATAGACATGGATACGAGCTGCGGCCTGGCTGTTGAAATTCAATGCTACACACTGCATCAGTTAGGGTTTAAAGAATTTGTCGTCAAACACACAACATGCCAGAAACATATGAATCACTTCAAGTAATGAGTCAATCCTTAAATTTTAGGTATATTTTATCCTCATTTAAATCCAGACAGCGACCTTTTTTGGCCTTTCAGTATAAAATAAGATTTAAATGTATAGCCAGTTATTCTGAACTATACTACCTTAAGAAGAAGAGAATTCAGATGGAACTGGACACAGCCAATCTCAGAAACATGAGCTGTGGTATGACCGTGTTGTTCAGGTCGGTCAAGTGGCTTGATATCACTTGTACTGCATTAAAAAAAAAAAAAGAAGAGGAAAATAAGGGCATTAAACATTTCACAAGAAAATACCTTTTCAGTATTTTACTTCAAAATGTCATATATTTTTTTTACATTTATGAATTGTAATCTTTGTAATTATTTGTACTTAAACTTTGCTCTGCATTGGCATTTGTAACAGCTGTGAATGTGCTATTATTTCTCAGATGAACTGTAGAGAACAAGCTTGTTAAGAAAATAGTTTTATAATTTGCTGCATATTACACACTCGAGAGAGTCCTGGGCGCCTTGTCTCGAAAAATTTGATTGATGAAGGTAATATAAAAGCCATCTGTTATGGACACCTGTTTGTACACCCCCTCCCCTCCCTGTACAGCCCAGTGACCTAAATTTGAACTTATGAACCTAAGAAGGAATTTCGGAGGGATGGAAATGTGTTTTTTGTGTTGGGAAACTATGTGTTTTTTTTTTTAACATTAAAATGTGAAATCGTGAAAATGGTATCAGGGAAGTTTTTATTAAGGTTTTAAATACACAGTTCATTTCAAGAAAAAGGTTATAAACATAGACGAAATGGAAACAATGTAATGATCGTTTTCGTAGTTGGAAAAGGTGTAAAAACTTTGTTAAAGTTGTTACAAATTAAATAAAAAGAAAACTAGGTTACTGGATATTTATTTAAAACAACTAAACAAGCCAAAAACTATCAGATACGTTTCGTTAAGCAACACGTGAAAAATATGTGAGAGCTTGTAGCATTACAATTTAAAAACTTTTAAGGTTTGTTACCAGTTAGAAAACTAGGTTACAGAGTTGTATAGAATTTGTACCTTACCTCAAACTAAAAAAAAGAAGCGAATGTAAAGCAACGATACAAACCAGAAAAGTTGGTGTTAGTCACAACGTGATGAAAAGTTAAAACAAAAGAAAAAAAAGATGGTAGGCATTTACACGGATCTAAAATAAAATACATCAGACAAGATACTTGTCAAATCTATGCAGTACTTTAAAGTGTTGGGAAGGTTACTTTGGAAATGTAATAGGTTACAGATTACAAGTTACCCTGTTTAAAATGTAATAGTAGTGTGACTTTTTCAATTACTTTATTAAAGTAATGTAACTAATTACTTTTGAGTACTTTTTGATTACTTTTCTAAATTTGTGAAAATTAAATAATAATAAATAAAAGCATATACATCAACTCAAATACAGTTATCTAATAAGCATGTGTCATATTCTGTATAATAAACTCCTGAAACATTGGTGTTTTTTTTTAACTGCTGTTTCTTTGTATATGATATGATGATAGTTTTCTCAAAATAAGTAAAATGCATGAAGTGACACAGAGCAGTTCTAGAAATTATGTTTATGTGCTTGTGTACTCATATATTGAGACGGCAGAGGTTGAAAACACTGCGAGCTTCAGTAGGTCTATGTGCAGTAAATGAAGCTGCATGTCTTTGCCATTAATTTACAGGAGGGGCGGACTGGGAAAAAAATTCAGACTGGAAAATTCAAACTCATACAAACAAATTCATGGACAAAACTATTTTTTGTATGGACCTGACATAAAAAAGGTTTAAATCTTTAATTTGGGGACATGCAAAATAATTAAAAGTTATCTCCTGAACTGCACCTTCTCTTCCATTTTTCTCTTCAGTCTCTTTATTTTGCCCCATTATCCATCTCTCTCATGACTTTAATACTCAAGATTGAACAAAACTATACTTAACAATACTACAATACTGTACAATACTACAATATATTTATAGAAAAATCCTAATACTGTACACGAGTCATGTTTTTCCCTTACAAAAATTTACCATGCTTTTATTAGCCTATATAAAAGTACAATAACCTTATTTTGTTTTTTGTTTTGCAAATGGATTTGTATTTATTTTTAAATAAATACATTTGTAAAATAATTTTACATTTTTGGTTACCACAGTTAAACAATAGTAACCATTTTCTCTGGATTTATAGTAAAATAATAAAACGTTAATTTTCGTAAGGGTTGTGTTGTTGTCTGTCATAGCTTCCCCAAAAAATCTGATTATTTTTCAGCTAAATTACTACTGTAACATTACAACAGATAATAATGATGTCCTTTATATAGTATTTTGAGTGATGACTAATGAGCAACGTGCTGCTGCTTGATTAAATAAATAAAAAAACTAAGACAAAAAAGCATCTTTACAGATGAAACTGACCTGAAACCCTGAACAGTAGTTCTGCTTCTCTGCTCCAGCTGTGCGCTTCCACAGTCCACTCTATTCTCTCTCTCTCTCTCGCATTGATTAATCTGAGTCTGATCCAAACCGTTTGGCGGAGGCGCGGAGAACATGCGAGTCACGACTAACAATTCATGATTTATTAGAGATTTAATTATCAAATGTCGGATTCGCAAATGATCCCTTTAGTACATTCGGCAGGCAATTATACAATAATGTTATTAAAATTGCGGGCCAAATCGGCTGCCAGGCCACCGGGAATTGTCCTGGTTCTCCCGGTTTCCAGTCCGCGCCTGATTTCCATAGACACGCAGAATGTGCAGGAGTCATATATTGCATTTTTGGGGCTTAATATTCACATACACTAGTCCATGTCATGTTTTGATTCAAGTGTACTGACCTACTTTTGATTTAGTCATCCAAAATGTGGCATATTGCGTCCGCGTTAGGCATTCCGTTTTTATGACTGGATTCTACGAAACAGACAGTGTTTCCGCATCCCGGAAATTATTAGGGCGTATGTCTCAGAATAGTCAGTGCAATTTGGGAAAGAAATCAGTTAAATCTGTATGTGGATGTGTGTAAATATTCAAATGTAATCCCCTTTGTAATCGTTAAAAATTTCATAAGTAACTGTAATTTAATTACTAATTTTTTCTTAGTAACTGTAACTAATTACAGTTACATTAATTTTGTAATTAAATTATGTAACGCCGTTACATGTAACTAGTTACTCCCCAACACTGGTACTTTACCACTAACTACAATTTTAAAAATCAAAACTGTTACTGACAGAGAGTTAAACAAAAGAAAAAAAGATCTCCCAGCAAAGTGTTAAGGCATCTCCGTTGAATCGACCTCACAGCACCGCTGACACACTTAGAATGTATATATTCTTTGTAGTGACTGCCTCTTGGATTTACCTGAACGTGCATAGCCAATATCTGAAGAGGACCATCTTAAATACTATAACATAAAATTTTTGTTTCAGTGGAAAGACGTGCCTCTGTTAGAGGAAATATTTGGAAAGATTGTTTTGACAGATACAACAACATAAAAGTGAAACTGTTTCACCCTGAATGGTGTGTGTCCAGCCGGAGAGGGGTTCATATGGCCCCGCCTACCATCTATAATCATTAAATACAAGCGTCAGGGGCCTCTGTCGAAATAGACTTCAAGCAACATCACCACCACCAAAATGACTCAAGAAAATACTTCGCCAGCTCCACACTTTGTATGCGATGACAATGCATCCGCACCGTGGTCAGCGACGGACAATGACGCCTGGCTGAACAAATTCTGTACAGAGCTTGGATACCATAACCTCGCCTTCCTTGCAAAGTACAATCCACCTCCTCCCCATGCTGGTCTATCTGGCACAGCAATTTCTGAAAACGTCTCGGACACAGTCGATGGATGCATCGGGGTGATTGGACATAAGGTCATTAAAGCTGTTGTCGCCATAATTCTGGAACAACAGGTTGACAAGCAGCTGAAGAAAGATTGTTATGGATGTCAGGTCGATCATCCTTCGCAAACACAACATTCATGTCTCTATGAGGCACCTGCATACTATTTTCTGGGGTGTTTTGAACAACTCTCGTATAAATTGTGTAAACCTGATCTGAAACTCATTCTGGCACAAACCTTGAAACTGTTTGGTTTAACACCGCATCAGCAAAGAATTCAGGGTGTTGTCGATGGCGTTCTGTGTGAGCTCAGAGATGAGATATACATAATGGAAGGTCTGGCAGAACTCCGGATGAAACTTGTGGAAGAAACTTGCGAGCAGGCCATTTACGACGCTGTTGACAGCTGGAAGAAGAGTACACCTGCTGATTCTTATTAACCGGGGGACATGGGTAACCTCTGCAGCACAAACTGTCTGGGAAAACTCATATTTAAACAAAGAATTAAGAGTGAAATAACTTGTTTATTGTATAAGATTATAGATGATGAGAGTGAATGTTATGTGGACAATAAACGTTTAATGAAATAAAAAAAAACAAATGTTAGCTGTGAGGGGCATGTTGAAGGAGTGGTGTGTTATGACAACTCAGTGCCTCACAAACAGGTATAACACTCGCATGACTGTTTAAAATATTCTCGAACTTATGCCTGAATGTGAAGAAATTCTTAAAATAGGTAACATTTTATGTCTTTGTACTTATGTAACCGATGTGTGTGTAATGTTGTTGTCAAGAAATATTGCCATAGATGTATATAAAATTATTGACATGCTAGTTGAGTATATGATAGAGAATTTTTTTTTAATGTGTGTGAAATTCCTTCAATATCTAGATGATGTATAATTAGATAATGTACAACCAATCATATTGAACTTGTATGTGTCTTCTGCAACGATTGCACTAATAACTCTAATAACTGTCATTGTTTTGTGTAAACAGTAGTGTTGGTAAGATGTCTGAATTAATGAAAAAAAGTGTACTACAACCCAGCGCACCCTGGTTCTTTGGGAGGTAAAGAACGATTAAAATGTGGTGTACTACAGGAATACGGGGTAACTCTGAAGGATAAAGAAATATCAGATTGGCTATCATCTCAGGACACTTATACATTACACAAGACAGCACCTATCAAATACATGATTTGACATGAAAATACTTGAGTGGTAGTGTATGGAAAAGATGTACAGTTTCAAGCAGATCTGGTTGACATGTCTGCTTATTCGAAAGAAAACGACGGTATCAAATTTTTACTGACTTTTACTTGTTTTTAGCAAGTATGCTTGGGTGTGTCCGCTGAAGAATAAGACAGGTGCAGAGGTTACGAAAGCATTCGCATCTATACTCAAAGAAAACCGTATACCTAAAAAATTACAGACCAATAAGGTACAGAATTTTTCAACAAACATTTCCAACAACTGATGAAAAAGCATAACATACATCATTTTGCTACAGCAAGTGATGTAAAAGCGTCTTGTGTTGAGCGTTTTAATCAAACGATTAAATAAAAAATGTGGCATTTTTTAACAGCTATCAATTCAAAGCGTTACTACAATATCTTACAAGATCTTATAGAAGGAGATAACGCCAGTTATCACAAAAGTATTAAAATGCGACCGTTGGACGTTAATAAAGAAAATGAGACGGATGTGTTTAATAATCTGTATGGAAAGCTACGTAAAGGTACACCTGTCTTTAAGTATAAAATAGGGGATGTAGTTAGAGCGTCAAAAGTTAGAAGGGTATTTTCGAAGGGTAATGAACAGAATTACACAGAGAAATTTTCACTATAGCCGCCTGTATACCACGAAACCCTCCAGTGCACAGACTACAAGATTATGACGGTGATGTTATCGACGGTTGCTTTTATGAAAAAGAATTACAAAAAATCATTGTGAACCAAGACAAATCGTTTAAAATAGAAAATATTTTAGATCGAAAAAAGAGCGGCCATAAAGTGCTTTGTCTTGTCAAGTGGCTGGGTTGGCCTACTAAGTTTTCCTCATGGTTACCAGAAAAGGAAATCGTGGACATACAGAATCCATTAAAGTAACTACCGGAGGTGTCATAAGTAGCATTTGTGAAAAACTACACCATGAGTGAGGGCGGATTTTATATCACGCTACCTTGTAATGCATCTACGGATGTTTACCTTGACAACCGTATCTCAAATTACAAAACGAGACTCACAAGAAGTATGAACCTCAAAGGTCAATGGGAAGTCGGTTTAATCAAATTTTATTATCCTATTTCCTGCTATACATTTAATGAGGAGGATGCCACCTTTATTATTAACACCGACACTAATATACTGGGATATGATGAGAAGCATTACGGGGGACAGTGATGTGAGGACAGTGATGTGATTATCTACTTTAAAGAAAAAAATCTACAAAATGTATCTAAAGTATGCAATACGTTAAAACCGGGTTATTATGAAGATGTACTATTTCTGGTTAGAGAAATCAACACCAACCTTCCACCGAAAGTCACACTTGGTTACGATCACATCAAAAACAGGATATTTCTAAAAGCACCGACAAACACATCTTTGATATTTTATGGGAAGTTGGCTATTATTCTAGGATTATAGTCTGTTGTGTCTCTAGGAACTGCAAAACAACAATACGAAAATTGTTCAGACCGTGCACCTGTCGTCACATACGCACCACATCAAGCTGACATAAGAGGCGCATTTTATAGCATGTATATATACAGTGATATGATCAAATATCAATCAGTAGTTGATTCGTATGTACCGCTACTGAGAACTGTACATATAAACAGTACATCTAATGACAGTGTCAGTGTTAGATTCGACAAGCCGCATTATGTACCTGTGAATAAATCTAATATTACAGATATTTGCATTGAGGTTAAAGATGATCAGAACAAACACGTGCGTTTTACTTATGGTAAAGTTGTGGCTAAACTTCACTTCAGACCGGTGAAATAAGTTTTAGTTTTAGCAAAACTATTACGCAACTATGGACCCCGAACGATATGTCACATACTACCGGAACCAGGCGGGTAACGGGTTACCAGGGTACGCTGGCGGTCCAGTTTTGAATGGAGCAGGCATAGGTGGCATCTTCAAATCTCTTTTTAGGATGGCACTACCGCTGTTGAAAAGAGGTTTTAGTATAGTAAAACCACATCTAAAAACTGCTGCTAGAAATATAGCTAGCGATGTTGTGACCAGCGCTCTATCAAAATCGTATAACGACAATAATAATAATAATGGACAAAATGGCAACGGCTTAATGGTGATGTCACGAGGTTCTTTTAAACCACCGGGTGAGCGTCTGCGTAGGGGGAGTGGCCGTGTGGAGAAAGCTAAACGTCGCAGTAACAAGCATGCGGCCCCAAAACGTAACCGGCGATCCTGCACTAAAGGTGTAAAGAAAACCGTCCGTGCCAAAAGACCTCTGAACACTATTTTCTAAACATGGCTCTATTCCTTCACCTCTCCGAGGAGTGAATTAAATCAGAGTTAGATTTATTCACGATTCCCATGACACAGATGTCCATTGAAAAAAATACTAACGTCGAAATACCACCTCTATCCGCAATAACCGATTCATCACCATTAGAATTCTTTATCGCTGGCACGGGAAAGGATTATTTGGACCTTAATAGCTCTCTTTTATACACTAGACTCAAAATAAATGGACCCGACAGTTCTAATATACCGGACGGATCACCTATTGGTTTAATAAACTATCCGATAACCCAGAGTTCCAGTACCTAGCCCTACAGGTGTTTGATCGAAGCTCTGATTAATTTTGTAAAAGATACACTCAAAAGTGTCTTTTCAGCCAGTTTGTTCTACAAAGATACACCGGCTGTGTGAACAGCACGTTTAAGGCACACTGCCATCCAGTGGTTGGGCTTGTGGCAGTAAATGCACGTTGAGCCCTTGGCTGGGCATTTGCCCTCGTTCCATTTGTGATCGGGATGTTTACCGCAGCTAGCACAGAAAGCTGATGGTTTTGACTGAGTGAACTAGCGATCTGGATAGCATGTTTTTCTGCTTTGGCCAGGCGGCTTAGGTTGAACACGTTCTGCAACAGTGGACACTTGAGAGCATGTGACATCATCTCTGACTATTTTCAATTGTTTCTGAGACATCTCATATTGTTGAGGGATTTCAATAGCCTTGGCTAGTGTCAATTCCTCTCCTTTGTCTAATAGTCTCTCTTGCACTCGTTTTTCATGCACACCCGCGACAATCAACATGTCGTCAGGGTCTGCATATGCGCAATCCATTAACAGTAGCCGTAGGTCTTTAACGAAATGGTCGAAACTCTCACTTACGTCTTGTTTCCTCTGCTTAAAACGATGGCGAGCTATCCTCTTATTCTTCCTTGGTCTGATATATTTCTCAAATTTGTCTAACACCTTTGGGATCCTCTTTACAAATTTTCAAATATATCGTTTTGTAAATTTCTCTGCCTTGACCGCCTATCCACGTACCCAGCCAGCCGGCTTGCTGCTTTGCAGTTAGTTCGGATTGTGGTCCATCAAAAACAAACGTGACATGGCTCCGAAAACGGTCTAATTCCTGGTATAAATCTGCAGCCTCCCAGTCAATCTTTGGGTGCTCAAATTGTGGGGAAGCCATGTTACACTTCTGACACCATGTAAGATACTGGAGACAATAAAGACAGCGAGTGTAACTGCACGATAGCTGATTTTACTGAAGAGCACCTAATGCTGCAGCTAATGCTGATCTGTATACAAAAAGCACTGGCGCAGACAACGTAACAGCGCGGTCTAGTGGAAACACAATACATTACAATTAGAAGGTCCTGCACCGACCTGATCATCGCTGTTTATACCTGCACCCAACCATTAGTGTTGTTCATCTATAAACTCATGTAATCTATCTATCATGTAAAGAGGATTAGGCGGTAACATCTGTAAATGATTGTTAATTTCACGTAACTGCTCTGTAATGTTTTGAAAATCATATCTGGGTCTTAATGATCTCTGATCATCTTCTTAAGTGTGGGTATGTAAATCATCGTGACATCTTTTACTACTCATTTTGAAATATTATTTATTTATTTATTTTTAAATCAAAAATACACCTTTTTCAAGTTTAAAGACAAGCATGCACACTCCTGAAAACACCAACACCGATTCACAATGTGACATAACCAGATAACAAAAACAGAAACATACAGTAGGTATAAATTCAAAACACCTTTTCTCCGCAAGTAAAACAACACCTAATATGGGGGGGGACAATAACATGCAATACTGTAAGGTATAAATCAATGACAACAACAAACAATATTAATAAATGAAAGAAACTAGTGATAATGATAATTCACTACCAAGAACAAAACAATAATAAATGTAAGAAATAACTAACGATAATAATGACTCGTTGTCAATAACAAACAATAATGTAAGAAATATCCGGCGGTAATAACGAATCGATAAAAAAAAAAAGAATAATAATAATAAAAAAAAGCAACAATTCAATACATATCAAGGTCGACCATGTATAACACATTCGGACAAATCTGATAACATTCTTTGCATAAGATTTATACGTTCTGTGATCAGCGTAAGAGTATTAACAGATCAATTTTGTTCGACTTGTATCTGATGGATTTCTCCCGGTATCCTGCTCATGCGCTGTTGAAACTGCCGAAATTCACCATATAGCTGTCGTGGCAACTTCTCCAAAATTCTGCCGCGTGACGTAAGGATTCGTTGTGCTGTTGCTGACACTCTATGATGTTCCTCAAAATCGACACCACATCACTTTGTGCGTTACCAACGATCTCTTCTGCACCCCGATAGGACAATGCTTGACTGCTCAAATCAAAGTGTGTCAAACTGTAGATTAACACGGCGAAGCATATCATAATCAAGCCTTCTATTTAAATAACGTTCACAGAACAGTTCTTAAGGATTTTCGTGAGGTAACTATTCCGTCTCCTCCTCGCTTGCCCAATCGTTGAAAGACACTTGGTCCCAGGCATGTAACATCGAATCGGTCCACGCTGTTACATATCCTTGCTCTGTAAATGTTGATAAAGGTTTTATTATTTTGTTGAATAAAACGCAAAACATAAAACGTAATAACAAGATTTTCTGCTTTAATACATACCATTATTCTCCGAAGTCCTTAAACGACTGGTGGTCGGAGTATTGTCCGTTTCCTGCTCTGGTAGCCTCAAAAGTTTTACCCCCTGACCCTCCAAGTGACGCGGCCTACACGTAACGCTAACTTCACGTAACGCTTGAGACGTCTGAAGGTTGTGAGAGGATCCTTCAGATTTTAAATCCACGTTTCGATGCACAACTTGAAGTTAAATATTTCTTTCCAGCTATATTGTTGTTACAAACACGCCAGGTTCCACCTCCACTCACTCACAGCGCATGCCCTCACCGGAATACTAATCACTTCCACCTGACCCTCATCACGACCCAATCACATCAGCACTATAAATACCACACACACGCACTCAGTCAGCATCCGGTCTCGTTAGCGACAAGGTCTTACCTGTATGCTAACTCTAAGGACTAACTCTACCTCTACTTACCTCTCTCCAGCGATCCTCCGAAGATCCTAGTCTCCATCGTGCGTGTGTGTGGTACACCTTCCTCCTCTGATGTCTTCACCCAGCTATCACGAATCCATTCATCGCTACCATTCATCACTCTACCCAGCACTACCCGCTCCTCTGCTTGTGCCTTCAGTAAAACTATCTTTCTCTTACTCCTCAGCCTCCCGGGTATTCTGTAACAGAAGACCAGACCAACACCGCTTGCACAAGCATGAGCCTCACGGACCCCTTTCAAGATCTGGTCGATGCACTCCGTAGGACACTCACAGCTCAACCTGCATCCCCAACACCAGCGAGCACTTCCGTCAATGATGCCAGCACTTCCTCACCTTCCGTTCACGCCAGTCCGATGGCCAGGCCGGCGCCCTACTCTGGTTCGGCGGAGGAGTGCAGCGGATTCCTCCTTCAATGCTCTCTGGCCCTGGAGATGCAACCGCACTTATACCCCCCCGAGAGATCCAAGGTAGCATTTGTAATTTCTCAACTGCAAGGAAAAGCACTACTGTGGGCAGATTCTACAGTATATGGACTCAAAATAACCCAGTTATCCAGTCTTATTCCAGCTTCATCGACCATTTCTGAGAAGTTTTTGGCAGACCAGCTTGGGACTCGTCAATTGGTGAGAAGCTGTATAATCTCAAACAGGGAAAAATGTCTGTCAATGAATATGCCCTTCAGTTTAGGACTCTAGCGGCCTCCAGTGGATGGAACGAACAGGCTTTACTGACTACCTACCATCAGGGATTGGAACCTCGAGTGCGGTTGCATCTCGCTGCATACGAGGACACCATCGGACTTGAACGGTTCATCCAGCTTTCCATCCGCTTCACCACCCGTATGCAGTTGTGCTTAGAAGAGCACCAGGGCCAGACGTATTCCACCTCGCCACTCTGCCGACCAGAAGCCGTCAGCTCCCCAGAACCAGCCAACGAACCCATGCTAGTGGACTCATATCGACTCTCAATGGCTGAAAGACAAAGACGGCTGGCCCAGAATCTATGCCTCTACTGCGCAGCCCCGGGGCATATCATCACTGTATGCCCCGTCCATCCTCCTTGTCCCATGGTGAGTGCCATTCCAGCGTTCCGTTACGTTCCAGCGACGTAACTTTGTGATTCCCATATTCGTCGTAGCGACGTGATAGTGGAACGCCACTGGAACGTGATAAGTACGTCCTAATGACCAAACTGGCACGGTATGAGGACGTTATTATAAAGTACCATATTGGTCGCAGCTACATACCAAATAACGTTCTAGTGACGTAACTTTGTGATTCCCATATCCGTCGGGGCGACGTTATAGTGGAACGTCGCTGGGACATGTAACGACCAAACTGGCACGTTGTGATGATGTGACATTACCGGATCATATTGGTTGCAGCAACGAATAAATCAATCAACGTATTTTCACCTCACCATTACCTTGAAATACATAAAGAACTAATAAACTCAATCCATCTCTGGTGTAAAAAATAAACCTTATGAAATCTAATTGTAATCTAATTATAGGGGATTCATAGTAAATACATTCATTACATACATGAAATGCAAACCAATACAAAAACATTCAATTCTATAAAATAGACAAAAACACACTGCATTCATTCACAAATCAACATTTATTCAGCACTACTTTCTACAAATACTAAGCCATGACCATGAGCAAGTCATGAGCACAGAAAACTAAACGCATCAATTCATAGATTACACAATATAAACAATCGTTTAAAAAATGTTTGTCTTATTAAGGATGGGGATAGTTAATGAAGTTATCAGTGAAAATTATAAATAATTATCAGTACACTTATTGATACAACTCTACATAATTTGGTGCAACAAATAAATACATGATAAGTAGATATGAAACAATTCAGCAGATACTGAACTTTTTTTCCTAAATAAAGTAAAACTGTTTCTTAAGCGTCGTATATGAGGCTCCTGGTATAAATGTCTGGTGGTGATGTGCTTTAATTACATGCCATGCATGAAAAAATTAAGGCTAATTCCTGCGCACAATTTACTATTTCATTCCCTCGATTTGCTAAATTGTGTACAATATTTATAAATCAAGAGAACGAATTAGTAAATTGTGCATACGATTTAGCAAATTGATGAAATGTAAAAGTAATCATGCACATTTTAGTACATAGAGGGAAAGAATTAGTAAATCATAGACATGATCTCTTTTTTTTGTGCTCACTATCAGAAGATAAACCTAAACAATAAAGCAATTACCAAAGAACCATAATTCTTGAGAAGAAAAAAACATTCATAAAGAGTAAAGAAATGAAAAATGAACAATATAGAGATTTCTAGCATCTCTCCTGTATTATTTGCAGTGTTGTGGGTAACGCGTTACAAAGTAACGCGTTAGAGTACTCTTATTACTTTTTTCCTGAAATGTGTAACTTAACGCGTTAGTTTTGTGCGTAAGTAATCAGTAACTTCGTTATTTTTTTAAAAAAGTAATCCGTTATTTTAAGGAAAGGAAAATCCTGACTGCAGCCTGCTTTTTGTCAGACAGTAGGCCTAGGTCTACTGTGCCACCTGCGGATGTATCAGCGGAGCCGAAGCTCTGTGATCGTAAAGTCAATGGCTGTGATACGTCTGTGCCCTGCGCCTGACCCTGTGTGTGTGGGGGGGGGGGGGGGGGGGTTTCGAACTCCCGGCAAGATGGCAGAGAGGACAGCGTTTGGTTTATGGACTGTGTTAAAGCGAATTTAGGCTTGTGACTGTGAGTGACACTTTAATAATATTTGGCGAGTGGCGCCGATACAGGATGGCTGCCTCCGTGACGTGCTCTGCAGTTGTTTTTGTGTTTTTGTTAGTTTGTCCTGTCTTTAGTTATATTCCTGCAATCAGTTTCACCAGGGACGAATTGCTGGATATTCGGCAACACACATCTCTCGATATTTCACCAGTTTTCGACTATTCTGATGTTTTGCTAGACATTCTTGTCGGCGGAGCGGCTGCGCTGATCACACGCTTCAAGAGGACGCGCAGGCGGGGAAAGCGAGCGGGAGCGCTCGTGAGACTCAGAAAACGCGGATTTCGAACGCCGTTGCCTAGCATCCATCTGGCAAATCTCCGCTCTCTTCCCAACAAAACGGACGAACTGCTTCTGCTCTCTCGGACAAATAAAGATTTCTCTCACTCTGCTGCTCTGTGTTTCATGGAAACTTGGCTGAATGACACCATACCGGACAGCGCGCTCCATCTGCCGGACTTTCAGCTGTTTAGAGCGGATCGCGACGCAGAATCAACGGGGAAATCGCGCGGCGGCGGGACATGCTTTTACATCAATGAACGGTGGTGTACAGATGTAACTGTGTTAAAGAAGACGTGCTGCTCAAATCTCGAAACGCTCTTCATTAACTGCAAGCCGTTCTATTCGCCGCGGGAGTTTCATTCGTTCATTCTGGTTAGTGTTTACATCCCTCCTCAAGCGCACGTGAGCTCAGCTTTACAGAAACTCGCTGAGCACATCACAGAGATAGAACAACAACACCCGGACTCTGTTTTAATCATTCTTGGGGACTTTAATAAAGCCAATCTCTCCAGTGAACTGCCAAAATACAGACAGCATGTTACTTGTCCCACAAGAGACAGTAATATATTGGATCACTGTTACACAACAATAAAGGATGCATTTCACTCTGTTCCACGAGCAGCTTTGGGACGTTCTGATCACCTTCTGGTTCATCTTATACCGACCTACAGGCAGAAACTAAAATCAGCTAAACCTGTATTAAGGACTGTAAAAAGATGGACTAATGAAGCAGAGCAGGATTTACAATCTTGTTTTGACCTCACTGATTGGAGTGTTTTTGAAGCTGCTTCCACCGATCTGGACGAACTCACAGAGACCGTAACATCATATATCAGTTTCTGTGAGGATATGTGTATTCCTACCAAGACTCAACTAAATTACAACAATGACAAACCGTGGTTCACTGCAAAACTCAGACAGCTCCGTCAGGCCAAAGAAGATGCTTACGTGAAGGGGGACAATGTCTTGTATAAACAGGCTAAATACACACTGGAAAAGGAGATCAAAGTGGCAAAGAGGATTTATTCTGAAAAAATAAGGACTCAGTTCACTTCGAACGACTCAGCATCAGTGTGGAAAAGTCTAAAGAAGATCACCAATTACAAGACACCACCCCCCAGCACTGTGGAAAATCAACGACTGGCAGACGATCTGAACGAGTTTTACTGCAGGTTTGAAAGAACACCCATCACCTGCCCTGAACACCTCTCCACACAACCGTTCACACCAATAACAACTCCTGCAACCAACCCTGAATGCCTCTCCAAACAAACGTTCACACCATTCACAGCTCCTGCAACCCATCCTGATCACCTCTCCAATCAACCGCTCTCACCATTCACAACTCCTGCAACCAACCCTGAATGCCTCTCCAAACAACTGTTCACACCACTCACAACTCCTGCAACCCACCCTGAACACCTCTCCAATCAAGCGCTCTCACCATTCACACCTCCTGCATCCCCCCTCTCCCCCACACCTGCAATACAGATCAGCGAGGATGCGGTGCGCCAGGTCTTCAGGAAGCAGAAAAGGAAAAAAGCACCAGGCCCAGATTGCGTTACACCAGCCTGTCTGAAATCCTGTGCTGACCAGCTGGCCCCCATCTTCACAAAGATCTTCAACAGATCGCTGGAGCTGTGCGAAGTCCCTTCATGCTTCAAACGCTCCACCATCATCCCCATCCCAAAGAAATCCAAAATTACAGGACTAAATGACTACAGGCCTGTGGCTCTAACGTCTGTAGTCATGAAGTCATTTGAAAAACTGGTGCTGGCCCACCTGAAGGACATCACTGGACCCTTGCTGGATCCTCTTCAGTTTGCCTACAGAGCAAACAGGTCTGTGGACGATGCAGTAAACATCGGACTGCATTATGTTCTGCAACACCTAGACAGACCGGGGACTTATATGAGGATCCTGTTTGTGGACTTCAGCTCTGCCTTCAACACGATCATCCCAAACCTCCTCCTGCCCAAACTAACTCAGCTCTCCGTGCCCACCTCCATCTGTCAGTGGATCAACAGCTTCCTGACAGACAGGCAGCAGCTAGTGACGCTGGGAAAATACACATCCAGCACCCGTACAATCAGCACCGGAGCTCCCCAGGGCTGCGTTCTCTCCCCACTGCTCTTCTCCCTGTACACTAATGACTGCACATCTAAGGACCCCTCTGTCAAGCTCCTGAAGTTTGCAGATGACACCACACTCATCGGCCTCATTCAGGATGGTGACGAGTCTGCTTACAGACAGGAGATTAAAGAGCTGGCTGTCTGGTGCACTCTCAACAACCTGGAGCTTAACACGCTCAAAACAGTGGAGATGATTGTGGACTTCAGGAGAAACCCCCCTGCACTCCCCCCACTCACCATCATGAACAGCACTGTGACTGCAGTGGAGTCATTCAGGTTCCTGGGCACCACTATCTCTCAGGACCTGAAGTGGGACATTCACATTGACTCCATTGTGAAAAAGGCCCAGCAGAGGTTGTACTTCCTTCGCCAGCTGAGGAAGTTTAACCTGCCACAGGATCTGCTGAAACAGTTCTACTCCACCATCATCGAATCCATCCTCTGCACTTCAGTAACTGTCTGGTTCAGCTCAGCTTCTAAATCTGACCTCAGAAGACTACAGAGGGTAGTCCGGACTGCTGAGCGAATTATCGGTACAACCCTCCCATCTATTCAAGAACTGTACTTATCCAGAGTGAGCAAAAGGGCTGTCAAAATCACTCTGGACCCCTCACATCCAGCACACTCCCTCTTTGAACTGTTGCCATCCGGTCGACGCTACAGAGCACTGAGCACCAGAACGACCAGACACAGGAACAGTTTCTTCCCTCAGGCAATCCATCTTATGAACAGCTGATAATAACTGTGGGACACACTACACTATTTATATTTATATACACTACACTTTTTATCCAACACACATACTTAGCGTACACGTAAATCTTTTGCACATAATATACATGTACATACATGGAACACACTACACTACTTATATTTATATTTATATACACATACACTTATTTATCCAACACACATACTTAGCGTACACGTAAATCTTTTGTACATAATATACATGTACATACATGGAACACACTATACTACTTATATTTATATACACATACACTTATTTATCCAAACACACATACTTAGCGTACAGTTAAAATTTTTCCACATAATATACATGTACATACATAAATGCTCATTTTAATATACCTGCCATACATTGTCAATTTGTATATTGTCAATCCTTACCCACCTATTTGTATTTTTTTGTATTTTTTATTCCTTATTGTGTTTTTTGTTCTGTCGCTGTTATGTTGCACTGCGGAGCTCTGTCACGAAAACAAATTCCTCGTATGTGTGAACATACCTGGCAATAAAGCTCATTCTGATTCTGATTCTGATTCTGATAATTAGTTTGCCTATTAAGCAATTTGTCATTTGCCTGTGTGGCAGTGAAGGATTTAATTCGGTTTGTTATCATTTTTGTTTGACAGGCAGCTGTTAATTTCTGTTAGATCATTGGCTGGCTGGTTGTTCAGCATTTCTAAATGGATTTAAATCTGCAAGCCTGTTAAAGGTTGTGTTTACAAGTAAGCATACTTGTACTTTGATAACTGCATTATTTAAAGTTAAAGAAAAATCAGGAGTTATCTTGTGGTGCTCATAATATACAGTAGCCTAGGCTACCCGGGCTGGGTAGGTGCGAATTTTGATTAATAATATGTTCTGTGATAATAAATAAATAAAACGCCATGTGGAATAGCCTATTGCTGACTGTCTTTCCTGTTATTGTTATCCTGCAGTGTTAATTTAGTCGGATGACTGACGTTATTCATTGTCGGGAGTCACGACTTAGGTGCATTTAAAGGGGCCGGGGGCTGTGTCTGTCATGTGTGAGCCGCTGCAAACGGCTTTTAATTTTTTGTAACGCATGAGTACTCTAACGCGTTACTTTTATGAATAGGTAACGCTGTATCATAACTGATTACTTTTAATTGATGGTAACGTTGTAACCTAACTAACTACTTTCCAAAGTAACTATACCCAACACTGATTATTTGTCCCACCCGAAAAAAACAAAATTTTTAAGAAAATGAGCATATTGACTTTTTCAATAGAATCTGTGATTTCTGATTACTGACTGTGGAGAAGACTCTTTCAGACAGTGCTGAGGAGGCAGAGTTAGCTGCCGGACAGCCGATAGAGAAGAGGAAGAGTGTCCTTCTTATCCCAGCAGCAGAAGACAGGCTCTTCTGAGATAAAGACAGGAGGCTTGATGCAGTGTTTTGCTGTAATAACAAGGCTTCTTCTCAGCACCTGATGTTCTTCAGGAAAGAGTTCCTCTAGTGTAGAGTCAGACACTCAGATTTCTTGCAAACTGGAATCAATTAATCGTTAACCTTAATACTGCAAAATGCTGCATCTATTGCAGCAACACCCAGTCACCGGTATGACAGGATGTGCAAAAGTATATATATATATATATATATATATATATACAGTACAGACCAAAAGTTTGGAAACATTACTATTTTTAATGTTTTTGAAAGAAGTTTCTCCTGCTCATCAAGCCTGCATTTATTTGATCAAAAATACAGAAAAAACAGTAATATTGTGAAAAATTATTACAACTTAAAATGATAGTTTTCTATTTGAATATACTTTAAAGAAATAATTTATTCCTGTGATGCAAAGCTAAATTTTCAGCATCATTACTCCAGCCTTCAGTGTCACATGTAACATCCAGTCTATCACATGATCATTTAGAAATCATTCTAATATTCTGATTTATTATGAGTGTTGGAAACAGTTCTGCTGTTTAATATATTTGATGAATAAAAGGTTAAAAAGAACTGCATTTATTCAAAAAAAAAAAAAAAATTCTAATAATATATATTCTAATAATTTCCTTCAGAAATCCTTTTAACAATCTTATTTTCTACAAAACAAAATGTATTGTTATTATTATTATCATTATTATTAATGTTGAAAAGAGCTGAGAATATTTTTCAGGTTTTTTAGGGGGAATTTTGAAAGAACAGCATTATTTTTACATTTGTTCCAGTTATCTATTTGTTACATTTATATTATTTACATCAAGCTTTTGAATGGTATAGTATTGTATATTGTTATTGAAACCTCATAATGTTTCACTTGATTATACATTTAGTCAGGAATTATAGTTTGGAAGTCTTTGGAAAAAGTCTAACTAGTAAAATGTTTACACGTTATGTGAAAACTAGTACAAGTATATAAATAAAAAGAGACTTACTCATGTTTATGATCTCTGCTGAATAAAGTGCTTCATTCTTTTTCTTTTTGCATTTATTTGCAATCAAGTCAACGATATCGCTGTAGATGAAGTGACCCCAAATAAGCAAGCCAGAGGCGACAGCGGCAAGGAACCGAAACTCCATCGGTGACAGAATGGAGAAAAAAACCTTGGGAGAAACCAGGCTCAGTTGGGGGGCCAGTTCTCCTCTGACCAGACGAAACCAGTTCAATTCCAGGCTGCAGTAAAGTCAGATTGTGCAGAAGAATCATCTGTTTCCTGCGGTCTTGTCCTGGTGGTCCTCCCCCTGTAAGGTCTTTACAGGGGATCTGTATCTGGGGCTCTAGTTGTCCTGGTCTCCGCTGTCTTTGAGGGCAATAGAGGTCCTTTCTAGGTGCTGATCCACCATCTGGTCTGGATACGTACTGGATCCGGGTGACTGCAGTGACCCTCTGATCTGGATACAGATACAGGATCTGGTGGCTACGGTGACCTCGGAATAAGAGAGAAACAGACAAATATTAGCGTAGATGCCATTCTTCTAATGATGTAGCAAGTACATGGGAAGTTATGGGAAATGTTTCCAGTTCCGGTTTACATAATTAATGCAGCCTAAAAATCCTTTAACGGATTTGGATATTAAAAGCATATTAGTATGTTACGTGTAAGCCAGGTTAAAGATATGGGTCTTTAATTTAGATTTAAACTGCAAGAGTGTGTCTGCCTCCCGAACAATGTTAGGTAGGTTATTCTAGAGTTTAGGCGCCAAATAGGAAAAGGATCTGCCGCCTGCAGTTGATGCAAATTGCCTGAGTTTTGAGAACGTAGCGGACGTAGAGGATTATAATGTAAAAGGAGCTCATTCAAATACTGAGGTGCTAAACCATTCAGGGCTTTATAAGTAATAAGCAATATTTTAAAATCTATACGATGTTTGATAGGGAGCCAGTGCAGTGTTGACAGGACCGGGCTAATATGGTCATACTTCCTGGTTCTAGTAAGAACTCTTGCTGCTGCATTTTGGACTAGCTGTAGTTTGTTTACTAAGCGTGCAGAACAACCACCCAATAAAGCATTACAATAATCTAACCTTGAGGTCATAAATGCATGGATTAACATTTCTGCATTTGACATTGAGAGCATAGGCCGTAATTTAGATATATTTTGAGATGATGACGAAGAATTGACAGAGCAACCATCAAGTCTTAGACAGTGTTCTAGGTTATTACAAGCGGAGTTTTTAGGTCCTATAACTAACACCTCTGTTTTTTCAGAATTTAGCAGTAAGAAATTACTCGTCATCCAGTTTTTTATATCGACTATGCATTCCATTCGTTTTTCAAATTGGTGTGTTTCACCGGGCCGCGAAGAAATATAGAGCTGAGTATCATCAGCATAACAGTGAAAGCTAACACCATGTTTCCTGATGATATCTCCCAAGGGTAACATATAAAGCGTGAAGAGTAGCGGCCCTAGTACTGAGCCTTGAGGTACTCCATACTGCACTTGTGATCGATATGATACATCTTCATTCACTGCTACGAACTGATGGTGGTCATATAAGTACGATTTAAACCATGCTAATGCACTTCCACTGATGCCAACAAAGTGTTCAAGTCTATGCAAAAGAATGTTGTGGTCAATTGTGTCAAACGCAGCACTAACATCCAATAAAACTAATAGAGAAATACACCCACGATCAGATGATAAGAGCAGATCATTTGTAACTCTAAGAAGAGCAGTCTCAGTACTATGATACGGTCTAAATCCTGACTGGAAATCCTCACATATACCATTTTTCTCTAAGAAGGAATATAATTGTGAGGATACCACCTTTTCTAGTATCTTGGACAGAAAAGGGAGATTCGAGATTGGTCTATAATTAACTAGTTCTATGGGGTCAAGTTGTGTTTTTTTGATGAGAGGCTTAATAACAGCCAGTTTGAAGGTTTTGGGGACATATCCTAATGACAATGAGGAATTAATAATAGTCAGAAGAGGATCTATGACTTCTGGAAGCACCTTTTTTAGGAGCTTAGATGGTATAGGGTCTAACATACATGTTGTTGGTTTAGATGATTTAACAAGTTTAAACTATTCTTCCTCTCCTATAGTAGAGAATGAGTGGAACTGTTCCTCAGGGGGTCTATAGTGCACTGTCTGATGTGATACTGTAGCTGACGGCTGAATGGTTGCAATTTTATCTCTAATAGTATCGATTTTAAAAGTAAGGTAGTTCATAAAGTCATTACTGCTGTGGTGTTGGGAAATGTCAACACTTGTTGAGGCTTTATTTTTCATGTCTCTTCGTTGAGTATTCACGGAGTTACAGTTCATTTTAATGACTTGTTTGTAAATGAAGATCAGCGCAGACAAAGGCTGCAGACAGCACACCTTGTTTGTTATCTTTATTTTATAAGTGCATAAAGTTTTGTTGTTATTATGTCTGTATCCAAAAAAAGTAGACCCTTTACAGATTTCATTGATGTATTGCTCTTATCTGTACGATTAAAATTGAAAGTGTAACTTAAGTTCTTTTCGGGGTTATCAGGAGAAAATGACTCATAACGCGTATCCACGTTAATCGACTCCAGAGGGTTAAACTATGAAAATTGACATCCCTACACAGAAGTATAGAAATTCTACATTGATTAAAAAAAATGCAAAAAAGACACTGATATCTGATCGGAATTGGCAGATACTGTCTCTTCTCATAGTGACAGCCAATCACATTAGTTTTCTGGTATTGCATGCACTCGACTGGCTTGCATCTGCGCTAGGGTATTTGCATAAGACGTTCTGACTGGAGGATGGCTGCATTGGCTCTTGAAAAGTTTTCAACTTCTGGGACGAGCAATGGACCCACAATTAATTTTTCCATGCTTGACGTCACTCCATTCAAAGTAAACGAGAGGCCTTGATGCTGACGCCACGTGTGAATGGGGCGTTATATGTCTGGATACCGCTGCAGAAATCTTTCAACATTGAGAAATGCAGTTCCAGCATGGCCTTACATCCAGTACAGCAGAACGGTCAGGATGACCTGAAACCAACTGAAATCAATTTAAATGTATTTAGACTTGCCTGAGTGATGGTGAAACCACCAGGTTTAGTTTTTCACCCAGGAGAAACTGCTAACTGTGGAACAGTCTTCATGAAGAATGATCTCTTGATCCTGGATCCTTGCTGCCATCCACTTGGGAGATGATTTGGATGATATGTGGTTGTGTCTAAAGGGTAATGAATCCTGAATGTTTTCAGTACCGAACAAGTCAGGAACCAAATGTAACATTCGGGAACACAGGAGACGAGAGATCCAAAAGCAATGTGAGTTTTATTGGGTAATCCAAAATCAAAATCCAAAAACAGGCAAAACCAGAAACATCCGTCCAAAAACAAAACAAACAGGAACAAACAGAAACAGACCGGTTTAAATAGGCAATAGAGGTAATAGAGGGTAACAGAGACAGGAAGTGCAAAAAACAAAAACAACAACAAGGAAACCAGAAGGGAGGAGGACCAGCGGAGGACAAGGGGGAGGGACGGAGGGCCAGGTCCACAGAAGGTAACCGATAGAAAACAAAAAAAAAAACAAGAAACAAAACACAAGACCAGGAGGGAACAGAAAGTTCGGGGCCCAGGGCCGAGCCGACAGGGTAAGTATCCCGGGTGGATCAGGTGGAACTGGAGTCATGCGGTCGAGACAGAAACCCACCAGGGGGTCGCAGAAGACCACCACATCCGTGCGGTCGAGACAGAAGCCCACCAGGGCAGCGCAGAAGACCACCACAGCCGTGCGGTCGAGACATAAGCCCACCAGGGCAGTGCAGAAGACCACCACATCCGTGCGGTCGAGACAGAAGCCCACCAGGGCGGCGCAGAAGACCACCACAGCCGTGCGGTCGAGACATAAGCCCACCAGGGCAGCGCAGAAGACGACCACAGAGCCGCGCTGTCGAGACAGAAACCCACCAGGGTGGCGCAGAAGACCACCACATCCGTGCGGTCGAGACAGAAGCCCACCAGGGCGGTGCAGAAGACCACCACATCCGTGCGGTCGAGACAGAAGTCCACCAGGGCGGTGCAGAAGACCACCACAGCCGTGCGGTCGAGACAGAAGCCTACCAGGGCGGCGCAGAAGACCACCACAGCCGTGCGGTCGGGACAGGAGCCCACCAGGGCGGCGCCGAAGACCACCACAGTGGGATCGATGACACAGGAGAGCAAGTCTGGTTAAGCAAGTCTGAAACAGAGAACATGAACAGGTTAAGGGTGGCCTCCATGGCCACAACAGGATAAGTCGAGCGCTCAGAGAGTTCGGCTGAGACGTGACCTGACTGGAGTGTCAACGGTGACTTGACCCAACTCTGGAGGGTCAACGGTGACCTGAGCCAAATCTGGAGGGTCAACGGTGACCTGACTCGACTCTGGAGGGTCAACTGTGGCTGTAATCTTGTGCAGAGGTGCTGGACAGGCAGCCTCTTGTGCCATGGCTCTGGGCTTGCGGCCATCTTTCACAGTGGCGCTGGGCTGGCGGCCATCTTGCGCTGTGGCGCTGGGCTGGCGACAACCTTGTGCTGTGGCGCTAGGCTGGCGGCCATATTGTGCAGTGGTGCTGGGCTGGCGGTCCGCCTGTCTGTAGACCCCGGCCATCTCACCGGGAGAGACAGGTGTGACTGGGGTATCCAACGGAGACCGATGTTGTAGGTACAAGATGAACCCCCAAAAATCAAAGGCGTCCAGCTGATCCATTTCCCTTTCTGGCACAGGGTTATCCAGACCGACGTTGAAAAGGTCTTTCAGGGCCGCATCATTATATCTCATTCCACCCGCCAGGGTCAAGAACACTTGTGCCACACCACCCACCTCATTCCCCTCTTGACGGAGGGTGGTTAATTTAAGGAATTTGGCCCTCCGCTCCTCCACACTGGCTGGGGAACGGACACAAAGTCCCACACTGCTGGATCTAGACATGATGGAGTCCTTCTGTAACGTTCGGGAACACAGGAGACAAGAGATCCAAAAGCAGTGTGAGTTTTATTGGGTAATCCAAAATTAAAATCCAAAAACAGGCAAAAGGTCATAACCAGAAACATCCGTCCAAAAACAAAACAAACAGGAAACGGGAAACAAGATACTACAAACTAGAACCACAAGGGAATGTGAGGAAACTAGGTGATGGAAAGTAAGGACTCCATGAAACAAACAGAAACAGACCGGTTTAAATAGGCAGGGTCATCATCATCATCAGTCGAGCTGGGCTAGAGGTCGGCGAGAGGTTTCTCTCCTTTCGGTTTCTTTTGCCTAGGCGCGGCAAAAAGACAGTTCCATTGTTTCTGGTTCTTTGCCAACTCGCTGATTTCCTTTTCGCTGAGAGTAATCTTGCTTTTGTCAGTGATGTGGCATGATATTTGTTCGCGTTATGAAATGAAAAATGCAGTTTTACAAATGCTAGAAACGTGGCTTTCTAAGGAAAGATTGCGATCAAGTAGCACACTTAGGTTCCTAACTGATGACGAAGATCATCAATGATCTTTGCTGGAATGCCGTAGTGTCGGAGAATGGCGAACATCATTTCTCTGTCGATTGAATCGAATGCCTTCTTGAAGTCAATGAATGTGATGTAAAGTGGGATATCTTGTGCATGCATATGCTTCATCCATTATTCGTCGCAGAATATGAATTTGCTGAATGCGACTGTGGCCTGTTCTGAAGCCTGCTTGGTTCTTTCTGAGCATAATGTCGATGGGCAGACGAATTCGATTTAAGATCATGCGATTGTACATTTTTGCTGCAATTGATGTCAGGGTAATTCTGCGCCAGTTTGTCATTAGCTGCCGGTTTCCTTTCTTCGGTAGAGGTATGATGAGATTCGATGTCCATTGAGTGGGTGCATGACAGTTTTTGTAGAACATTTGACAGATATAGAGCAGCTCGTCGACTATGAAATTGCCGCCGTCTTTGAGCACTTCAGCTGTCATTGCGTAGTCTGGTCCAGGCGCTTTGTTGCGCTTTAGGTCTTCGATTGCTTGCTCTATCTCGGATCGATTGAATTGAGCAGTTTTGATGTCAGTAGAGTCGGGTGACGGAACTGGGTGGACTGTTTGATCTGCGTTTTTGTTTTTGTTGTTTAGCAGTGAATCGAAGTACTCGCGCCAGCCTTTGAGTAGATCGTTTTTATCTTTGGGCATTGATCCATCGAGTTTCTTTACTTTGCTTGGGTCGGCCTTATTGTCGTCACCTGAGATCTGATTGACGATCTTCCAGGTTTTGCCGTGTTCTCTCTTCTTGTCTGCGTTCTCAAGCGCTTCAAGCAGGTGGCTGAGATGCGCTTCTTTGTCATGTGTGAATGCTTCAGACACTTGGTTCTGCAGGCTTTGCCACATCAATTTGTGCGAGGGCAATCGTGTTCGCTTGTACTTTGCCGTGACCTTGTTGCAGATGTCGAGTAGTGTGAGAGTTTCAGCAGTGACCCAGATCGCAAACTTTGCTTTGTGCCTCTTTCCAAGTACTATTTTGCTTGTATCGCGTAGAGCAGCATCCAGTGCGTCAGCGTGTTGCTGGATCATGGCAGTTTTACTTGGTAGGGCTTCCATTTCGTCCATTAGCAAGCTGAATCGATTCTTAAGTTCGCAATTGAAAGACTCTTTGATTTCCAGTTCTGCTAGTCTTTCCCAGTTGAACTTGCATCGATTGTTGGTTGGTTGTTTTGGTGCTCTTAGGCTCAGTTTGAAGTTTGCGCTCATTACTTTGTGGTCGGATCCGACGTGAATTGGTTTGTAAGCGCAGTAGTTTTTAAGTGATTTCCACCACTTTGTCGAGATCAACATGTGGCCAAGTTGGTGAACAGTAGGTGAGTAGCCGACTTTTCCTGTTTGGAAAGTGTGTATGCGCTGGTCGAAGGTCTGCTAGTTCACATAGTTCGAGCATGCGTTCGCCATTGTCAGTTGTTGTGTTGTGCATGCAATGAGGTCCAACTTGCCTTGTTCTTTTTAGACCCTAAGAGCTCCAGCTCGTTTTCCACTCATGAATGCAAATGAAGAAGCAGTGAATAAGTTTAAGAAATAAAACAACAAGGTTCTAAGTGAACTTATAGGAGTTAAAAAATTTGATCCACGCAGTCCGCTTGCCCATCTGTGAATGAAGTTGTTCCCAGACATGCATGCGTAGCCCCCTGTCTGCTGACTGTGCTATTGTGTATTTGGTTTGCAATGTGCTACCCTGACTGGCAGTATCAAACATGTATTGAAAAGTTAGTCAGGATGTAACTTAACATATGAATGTCCTAACTAGTCTAAAATCTTCTAAATCTTCTAATTATTCTTTCACCTTTTCTTCAAATGTGTCCTTCCTGACTTTCGGGGCCGGTACAACAGTGTTTATGCAGACACCTCACCATGGTCTGATCTATAGACTATATGTTAATGTGCCAGAGGGGAATATCCCACCGCCATGTGGGGGAAATATTCAGCACTATACCAAGGATGACTGAGTGAGCAACAGGATCCTAGTCCCCCCACTCAATGCTTTTAGTCTTTGTTCAACGGTTAGACTAGTTGTATGTTGTGTCTATCGTGTTGCAATGTGTAATGCTCAAGAATCGGCGAGGTGGGCTTCAGGATTTACTCAATACCAGGCAGCCACCTGAGCGGAGCTCGGGACATTTAAAGATGAACTCAAAACCCAGATGAAACGCGAGCTAGAGGAGTTTAAAGAGGACATAAATAAAAAAATCGTGGCAACAACACAAGAAATAAAGGAGCAAAATGCAAAAGCTGAGGCCACCTTGTTGCGTGTTGAAGAAATGGAGTGCTGGAGCACCGAGACTGATGGTCTACTACACGATTTCATGCAAGAACACAAAAGGATGACGGAAAGATTGACAGACCTCGAGTTGAGGTCCAGAAGAAATAACCTGCGGATTTTCGGAGTGTCAGAAGAGACAGAGAAGGGGTCTGTTACTCAGTTCGTTGAAGAACTTATCCGGAGTAAACTTGACATTGAAACCGACTGTCAAATTCAACGGGAGCACAGGGCTCTGGCGCCGAAACCTAAAACAGATCAACCACCGAGGGCCATCGTGGTGAATTTCCTACACTACAATACGAAGGAGAAAGTCCTGAGAAGAGCCTGGGAAAAGAAAATAGTCACACTTGGAGAGCGGAGGATTTTCTTCGAACATGATTACACCTCGGCTGTGGTGCAGCAATGCAAGTCGTATGTTAAAGCCAAGAAAATATTGAAAGAAGCGGGGATTCGATTTCAGACTCCATTTACAAAGATGAGAGTGCACTGGGATAATGGAGTAAAAAGATACAACGAAGCGGGATAAGTGGAGAAAGACCTGCGTGATAGAGGATATAAAGTGGCGGATTCCAAAGATGCAGCCGGCCCCATAACGTTACTGGAACGACTCGAGGCACGGAAAAGTTCAGCATGGCAGCGGGTCGGCAGAGAGCGGAGGCAAGCAGAAGAGCACGGAAATGGCTGGAGGATTTTCGGCGGACGAACCCGGTGAATTTGTAAGAAACCACCTAAAGTTAAATGACGACGTGAACAAGGGACTAATACTTAAGGGGTTAAGTTGAAACAATGTTGCGCGATGACTGTAATTAAGAACAATTCAATAATACAGTGAGAGGCATTTGTGTACATTTATTGACTTAGGGGAGACATGGACAATGAAGAAAATATATCTAGTATGGGAGCAAAAACATTTTACAGACTGCATCTCATATCTAGAAGGGGGCCCTCAGTTCAGCTGAGGCTTTCCCTCTCTATGGAGACAGTGACTCAAAACCCTAAGTTCTGGGTTAACGTTCCCATCTGGAGGTCAGTTGATATCCTTTCTGTTAATCTAATATTTTTTGGTATATGTAAAAGTTGTTTAGTGGTTTAAACTTGTTCAAATGTTTGCCAGTGGGGTTATCATTATACAATGATTGTTGTAGAGATAGTTGAATGCAGGAGAGACATTGAGATAATGTCTTTGAATGTTAATGGATTAGGGAACCCAGCCAAAAGAGCTAAAGTTATAGCCAAATTGAAAAAGGAAAAGAAGCATATTTATTTTCTGCAAGAAACACATTTAACGAATGAGGAACATGAAAAACTGAAAAAAATTGGTTTTAAAAATATATTTTATAGTTCATGTCCAAACCATCGTAAGAGGGGGGTCATTATCTTAATTCCAAAAGGTGCTAACTTTGAGTGTCACAAAGAAGTAAAGGATAAAGAAGGGAGATATGTTATTGTTAAAGGAACAATTAATAATAACATAGTAACCTTGATAAATGTTTATGCCCCACCAGAAAGCAATAAACAATATTTCAAAATATTATTTGATATCGTGGCGGAGGAGATGGAGGGGGTTAGTATATGTGGAGGGGACCTAAACATAGTGCTTAACCATGACCTGGATACTACAAGCCATAAAAAAATCACATATGTACAGAAATGGGCCTAATTGATGTCTGGAGGGAATTACACCCATTAGAGAAGGATTATAGTCACTACTCTGCCACGCATTCTGTGTATTCCAGAATAGACTATTTTCTTTTACAAGAGGAAAACAGACACCGGATACAGAATTGTTGTATTGGGGTAGCTGACGTATCGGACCATAGTGCTATTTATGTGAAGATCTCTCTGGGAGAGGAAAAAAGGAACACGCTGTGGAGATTAAATCTAGGAATATTAAATAATAAATCAGTAGTTGATCAAATTCGAATAGAAATAAAAAGATACTTAGAGGAAAATTATGGAAGCATATGGGTAGCGTTATTCAATTTGGAATGTAATATGCAAAATGACAATGCAATATGTAAAATGACAATGCATTTCTGTATTTACATTTACATTTTCCAATACATTTGTGCAACGTTTGGTGCAAAATGAAAATGAAAATTAAATTACATAATTTTAATTTGCCATTTAATACACCAGTTTTAATATGTAAAATGAAAACTAATTTTAACGCTTTATAAGTTGCAAAATTAAAATGAAAATGTATTACAGAAATGATTAGATATGTATAACATGTTCAAGCAAAAACTGTGGCAAAATTATCATTTAAATGCTATTTTTCTTAAATGCATTAACACTCACAGTCAAGACATTTTCATTCAGTGTCCCGCAATGAATGTAGCAAAATTCAATGTGCACATTGAAAATGCATTCCGAGCCGATCACGTGTCCGCCCCCTCCCGCCATGTCAATCACTGCGTGAACAAGGCGGGGCTTGCAGAATGTCAGAGACTCAAATCTCAAGAAGAGGATTCAAGTGAGAGAACATGGACAAGACAGTTGGTCCGTGTACGTTTTGATCATTTCAGTTTATGGCTTTAATATTTCATTCGCACTGGTGGGCGGAGCTGAAACGCTGCTTTCATCTGATTGGTCGAATCGCTCCACCTTCAGCTCGGTCTTTTCATTCTTTCAGGCAGAATAAGAGTCAGTGCGAGTGAAGCACTGTAATGTCTGAAACCACCGCTCACTGTTAATTAGCATAATATTTGAATCAGATGTAGCTGGGCACATAATTCGTGCTGCTGAGACCTGCAAATTATTTCTAGGTTGTAGTATTGTATGAATATTTTCCCACTGATAAATACAGTGCAAATAGTTCTGTCTCTTTGGAAAAAAGTGAAGTGGAAATAAAAATCAATAATAGACTGAACAGTTCCATGTCTGTAACATTTACCACTCTCATCTTTTAAGTCATAAGGCACTAGGTATGTGTGTGTGACATTAATAAATAATTGTAAATATTAATATTGTTACATTTCTGAAATAAAAATAGTAAAATGAGCTCTATGCTGCTCAGTGCTCCTGTAGCCTACCCCAGAGCGCCCTCTCGCGGCTGTAGACGGTAATGTTTTCTTTTGGTTCTGAATAAATGCGACTTATATATGTTTTCCTCATCATGAAGTATTTTTGGACTGATGCAACTTATACCGAAAAATAGGGGTAACATAATTATTTATTATGAGCAGTGTTTGGAATAACGGCGTTTAAAAGAACGGTGTTAGGTAACTACGTTATTTTTTCAGTAACGGGGTAATCTAACTAATTACTTTTCCCATCGTTACAATGCCGTTAACGTTACTGAACGTTAAATGCGGTGCGTTACTATGCATTGATTTAATATGCAATCCGAACGCACCCCTGGCTCACACAGCGAGTGAGCAGGTGGGTTAATAACGAGATAAGCGATTATGATTGGCTAAGGCAGAGTCATGTGTTTCATGGTAGCCAATCAGAGCCAGTGTTTTTACACACACGCGCCAGCGGCGCCAAACACACACAGTCACACACACGCAACAGCTACACAGAGATTCGCAGCAGCAGGAGAAATGGCGAGTCAGGAGCAATCCGATGAAAAGTTGGCATTTTCAAGGTGGAGATATAAGCAATACTTCAAATTCATTCTAGTCAAAGGCAAGAACGTGCATGTAATGTGTACATGTAATGTGACACACACGCATCTACAAAGCTAGTGGCCAAAAACACTTTTCTTACAAAGAGTGCAGGATAAAACTCTTGCTGTCTGTTGACGTGCAATAAATCTCGAAAGTTATGTACGAACACCTGTCTGTTTCTACTTATTTCAACTGATTTGTGAAAACTGCTAAAAAAAAAAAAAAATCTTTGACATATAGCAACTTTTTTTTTTTACAGTAACGCAAATAGTTACTTTCCCTGGTAACGAGTTACTTTTATTATAGAGTAATTCAGTTACTAACTCAGTTACTTTTTGGAACAAGTAGTGAGTAACTATAACTAATTACTTTTTTAAAGTAACGTTCCCACAGTGATTATGAGAGTAATTGACACAGACTACAACTTTAATGTTTCACCAAATTCAGCTCAGATCTTCAGACTCGTGTTGCTGTATAACTGGTCAGACTTACCTTCCCCAAAAATCCTATTTAATTTTATTTCATAAATTTAACTACATTTATTTCCACTTCACTGTTATCCAAGGAGACAGAACTATTTGCACTGTTTTTATCAGTGGGACAATATTTATACAATACTATAACCTAGAAATAATTTAACTGGTCTCTTGCAAGTCGCAGCAGCACGAATTATGTGGCCAGCATCATCGGATTCAAATATTATGCTAATTAACAGTGAGTGTAGTTTCAGACATTACAGTGCTTCACTCGCACTGACTCTTATTCTGTCTGAAAGAATGAAAAGACCGAGCTGAAGGTGGAGCGATTCGACCAATCAAATGAAAGGAGCGCTTCAGCTCCGCCAACAAGTGCGAATGAAATATTGAAGCCATAAACCGAAATGATCAAAACGTACACGGACCAACGGTCTTGTCCACGTTCTCTCACTTGAATCCTCTTTTTGAGATTTGAGTCTCTGACCTTCTGCAAGCCCCGCCTTGTTCACGCAGTGATTGACATGGCGGGAGGGGGCGGAGACGCGATCGGCTCAGAATGCATTTTCAATGTGCAAATTGAATTTTGCTACATTCATTGCGGGACATTGAATGAAAATGCAATCGAAGTGTCTTGAATGTGAGTTTTAATGCATTTAAGAAAAATAGCATTTAAATGATAATTTTGCCACAGTTTTTGCTTGAACATGTTATACATATCTAATCATTTCTGTAATACATTTTCATTTTAATTTTGCAACTTATAAAGCGTTAAAATTAGTATTCATTTTACATATTAAACCTGGTTTATGAAATGCCAAATGAAAATTATGTAATTTAATTTTCATTTTCATTTTGCACCAAACGTTGCACCAAACGTTGTATTGGAAAATATAAATGTAAATACAGAAATGCATTGCCATTTTACATATTGCATTGTCATTTTGCATATTACATTCCAAATTGAATATCGCTACCCATATGCTTCCATAGAAAATAACAATGGAGAAGTGGACCCCTCTATACTATGGGATGCACTAAAAGCAGTGATTCGAGGAAAATTAATAGCTATTACAAACACTTTTAAAAAGGAAAGGATAGCTCATTATGAGAAACTTATTTCAGAATTAAAACAATTGGAGCTTAAACATAAACATAATGCAAATAATTGAGAAAGGAAATTAACAGCTTGTTACAGTCCGAAGTGGAGAAAAAGGCTAGATTTGTGAAAAACAAACTTACTATGAATCAGGACCAAGAGCACTTAAATTATTGGCAAGACGAATGCGAAAGCAACAAACTGATAATTTAATCTCCAAAGTACGAGACCCCAAAACGAATCAAATTAAATGCGAACCAACAGATATTACAAATATATTTAAGAAGTACTATGAAGAATTATACAAACAGACCTCTGGTATGAATAGAACAAAAACACAAGAATTCCTTAATACATTAGATATGCCCTCTATTGGTGAAGTACAAAATAAAAGTCTAACTGCAGAAATAACCACTGAGGAATTACAACAGGTCATGGGCAAATTAAAATCAGGCAAATCACCAGGGAGCGATGGTTTCCCTTCAGAGTGGTATAGAACTTACTACAAAGAGCTGATGCCATTACTAAGGGACACGTTCAATTGGGTCATAAAAGAAGGGAAAACTCCCCCATCATGGAAAGAGGCTATCATTTCTGTTATCCCCAAGGAAAAAAAAGACAGTGAACATTGTCAAAACTATAGACCCATATCACTTCTTAATACAGACTATAACATTTTTAGTTCTATCTTGGCATCCAGAATACAACTGTTCTTATCAGACTTGATAGATGAAGACCAAACAGGTTTTGTTAAAGGTCGACAAACATACGACAATATAAGAAGAACTCTCCATGTAATAGATAGGGCTCATCGAAATAAATTACCTGTAGGTCTAATCAGTCTTGATGCCGAGAAGGCCTTCGACAGGGTCAACTGGGAATTTCTTTACTTAGCATTAGAAAAGTTGGGGTTTAATGACAAATCTGTCCAGTGTATCAAATCAATATATCAAAACCCGACAGCTAGAGTTAGAGTAAATGGGTCTCTATCAGAGAGATTCCTCCTGGAAAGAGGAACTAGACAGGGTTGCTGTCTTAGTCCCTCTCTATTTGCCATCTATATAGAGCCACTGGCTCAATTAATCAGACAGCACTTATTGATTCCAGGGGTTGAAATTAACGGCATGGAACATAAAATTTGCCTTTTTGCAGATGATGTTATGATTTATTTAGCTGAACCCAAAAAACATTTCACAAATCTTATGCAAGTATTAGAGAAATTTAATGAATATGCTGGATATAAATTAAATGTAACAAAAACCCAAATTCTTATGCTTAATTGTAAACCAAACACGCAACTCAAACAAAACTATGACATTAATTGGGATGCAAAATGCATAAAATACCTAGGTATAAATATAACTAAAGACTTAACAAAATTGTATAGGGCCAATTACGATCTAATTACTAATAATATAAAGAGTGACATTGAGAGGTGGTCCACGTATCCCATGAGCTTCAGTGATAGGATAAAAGGAATAAAAATTAATGTCTTACCGCGCATGCTGTATTTGTTTCAATCCCTCCCAGTGGAAATCCCACCAAAGCAATTCTTTGAATGGGACAAAATAATATCCAGGTATATATGGGGGGGTAAAAGACCCAGAGTGCGCTATTCAACACTCCAATTACCTAAAGAGAAAGGTGGCATGGCTCTTCCAATTCTAAAAAATTATTACTGTGCAGCACAGTTGCATCCCATCTTATATTGGTGCACTTCTAGTTACATAGCCAAGTGGAAAGACATAGAAACACATATACAAGATCTTCAAGTTCAGTCACTTATAGGGGAGAGTAAAATCCATGGATATATTAAAGATAAACTGGACCCAATAACAACATTCTCATTGAAGATATGGCATTCTATCGTTAAACAATTCAAATTGGAGAAAGAAATTGGAATACTTAGGTGGATTACTCATGATGAGGAATTTAAGTCAGGAAGGGATGACCAAATATTTCAACAGTGGAGGGACAGGGGAATAACAGCATTGTGCTGTGTAATTGCAGAGGGTGAAATTAGAAGTTTCCAGGACTTAAAGGAAAACTTCGGAATAAGAAATCAGGACTCATTTAGATACTTCCAGTTAAGGGATTACTACAACAAAAAAAGGAAAGTTAGAGTAAATTATATCCATCCCCTTACTAAAATGATGATGGACGCATATGAGCATACACTACCCAGAATAATTTCTTTTTTCTATGAAGTGTTGATGTGTAGTGGCCCCTCCTCTACATATATATATAATGGGATAAAGAACTAAAGATTGAAATACCAGAAACGGATTGTATGGAATGATATTGCGGACTTTATTCAAAAGGCATTGCAAATTGTATTTGCAATTGTGTTTTCAATTTGTGGACTCATAAAATGTGACATAATTCAAACGCAAAAGCAAATCGCGCATTACCGTTTTCATTTTCGATTAAGTGAACGCACAGTGTCTGCCAAATTTAAAATGGAAATGCAAAGTCCGTTTGCAATTGTGTTTCCCATATCTTACGAGCTATGAGCCTGTCATATTTAAATAGCAATATTAATTACCACATTTGCCTTTTCACTCTCTCTGCACTGTGCATGTAAACTGCCAAAACTCAAATGGAATGCAATACCTTTTGCATTTGAATTTCCAACGTCTACACGGAAACCTGTCAATCAAGTGACAGGGGTGGGGCCATTTTATTGGGCGTGTTTGCATTGGGAAGTGACGATCGTATAAAATGTACCATGTTTTTACTAGGGTAAATATGAGTTAACGATAGTGTTTATAATTTAGCCACAAATGTACAGTTGTCTGAGACGTTATGAAATTTTCTTTAACATCATGAACCATAAAATGTAGTCAGTGTTCTGCTATTGTTTATTTTCATAATAGGTAAACACAGGCCACAAGTTAACACGGTCACATTTCCTTGATTCAGCAGCTGCACGATGTACAGCCGAGAGTCCTTTCTTGAATCTAGAGATCTGGTGCCGATTCAGTGTAGCTTGGTAGCACAGTGGTTAGTGACTGTCATCTCTCATGGCATACCGTCTTTTAGCACGTGTTCGAAACCTGGGCCAACACAGACGTTCTTTATTTTTTTGTTTATCCTACTGACTTCAGCCGCTGATTTCGGACTTGCATCCTCAGTAGTTCAGACTTTGTGCATTCGACTCGGGAGTGTGATGTCTGCGAGGACGCAGGTCCGGTAATTCTGCAAACAGCAGCGTACTTGATAACATGTCAGCTCGCCTTGACTACTGCAATTTTCCTCACTGTATGATCGCCCGTTTGGCGGCTGAAGTTAGTATGATAAAGGCAGACACTGTGCATTCACTTAATCGAAAATGAAAACGGTAATGCGCGATTTGTATTTGAGTTTGGATTATGTCACATTTTATGCGTCCACAAATTTAAAACGCAATTGCAAATACAATTTGCAATTCCTTTTGAATAAAGTCCGCAATATAATTCCATAGGATTGGTATGACTTGTGGTCAATACAACAAACTACTAACAGTTCACAAATATGGAGGGAGTTTTGCTGGAAATGCCGCTTCTTTATAACACCTAAGATCAGAAACAAACAAGTCTCTGAACAGCAAGCTTGCTGGAGGCAGTGTGGACAGTTAGAAGTGGATCACACACATATTTTTTGGAGCTGTGAGAAAATTCAGTCTTTTTGGGACAATGTGCAGGTAGTTATGTCGGAAGTGTTTGGATTTAAAATACCCAGAACCTCTTATGCTTCTACCTTTAGGAAATATTAAAGGCATAGTCCCTAAAAGTGATCAATATTTATGTAAGATCCTTCTTGCGGCTTGCAAAAAAACTATAACTAGGAATTGGCTCAAAGATACAACTTTGAAGTGTAAACAATGGTTTGGAATTATTGAAGAAATCATGGTTATGGAAGAACTTACATATATTTTAAAGACGAAGAAAGGTGCTTTTAAAAGGGACTGGGAAAAGTGGTTGATATATAAAGAATGTAAAGACATCCTCAACTAAGTACACATTAATGGCTATTAGAATGATTAACCTCACCAGTTTGGCTTTATTGATCAGTGTTTTTTTTTTTCAATAGGGGAGGTTAGCGCATACATATCATTTTAGGTATGCAGGTATATGATGATTGATATTTAAGAATATGCGTGGATATGTATAGGTATAAAGCTGTCTATGCTATGTAGCATACATCTGCGATGTATTCATGCTTAATTCCTTCTCCTCCCTTCTGTTAATATTGTTTTTGCATTAATTCTTCATCCTGTAAATCAAAAATTAAAAATAAAAGTGATAAAAAAAATAGATTAATAATCTTTCTTTTTGCAATTACACTTTTTATTTGCTGGGATAATCCACATTTATGCTACTTATCATATAATCACAATGCACTGTCTAACAAACGGTCTGTGTAACTTCAATGACTAAATTAACCAAGGAACAACCTTGCTAGATACAAGCTACCCATGTTATCTAGTTGAGCTAGCAAAAATAATAATAATAATAATTCTAGCTAAACTGGCTAAAGTTAATTGTAATCAGGTGTACTAATACGGTCGCATACAAGTGTAAATCACTTTAAAAACAAATCTAATAACCGACGATAAACGTTGTATGCCAACGATCTTGAAGAAAATTTGAGGTAAGTTAAATGTAGCCCAACATCAGATTTTGGTAGCCAATATTAGTTAAGTGTTTGTTACTTAAGATAGCAGTGATTAAGACATAGGCGGAAATCGCGGGGGGGTCGGGGGGGTCCGGACCCCCCCTATCAGAGGGTTGTCCCCCCCTAAAATATAATTGAAATATGTGTATTGTAAATAATATAATGATATATAGTTAAACTAATTGTGTAAGTAGTAAAACAATACAAATGCAAACGGAGCAACAACAAAAAAAGTTTTAAACATCTCGATTTCCCCCTGCTTTGCCTCACATTGCTTTGGTCCAGTGCCTGCTCCCCGTTTACCTCACCACCACACACACACACGCACGCACACACACACACAGTCCGGTCCGGTCCGGTGCGAGAAAACAACGTGTTTCAGTTGTTGTGAAACTCCATAAGTCAAGCTTACTTTATTCACATTAAACAGCGGATGACGTGATTATTTTCTCTTTAATATAGATGATGCCTAGTCATTAATAAATCGTGTCCAAAAAATATAATTGTGTACCAATTTACTTTTGTCACCGATGTAGTCTGCGCTGTTAGCGCTTATAACTTTTACCCTTGTTTTATACAGGTGTTTACCTAGCTTGTTTAATAACATTTAACACACCCATAGTGTATGCATATACAAGTCTTGTACGTTAGATTAGATTAGTGTGGGTGCGCATTTACCCGCATTCACTATGATTTAGTCAGTTTCAGTGGTGGCTCGTCGGGTGAGGCAGGGGGAGGCACAGTATCCCCCAAATTGTGAGGTGAAAATGAGGAAGATTTAATGTTAATAAAATTCACTATTCATTTCAGTTCATGTCTCAGAATGTATATAATTTTGTTTGTAATTTCACACTTGTAATACCATTACATGAAAGCTCCGTTTTTCTATCGCGAATGTGGCGAATCTGCTGATGTAATTACAACCGCTAAGTGAAAGAGAAGGGGAGGGGGAGGCCAGGGGAACCAATCAGCATCGAGTGTTCACTTTCAGCACTGAGGAGTGCTGAGAAAAGTAACATCATAGAGGAGGCTAGCCTCCCTTTATCAACCAACCATCATAGAGACATAAATGACGTGCTATTAGTTTGAACCTGTTTTTATACAGTCTATGGTTTGAACGTATTCCGAAGCGGCTGGGCTGATAATTTACCAACTATTTATAATGAGTAGCGATATTGAATATATTTTCTTTACGGTTTCTGACTAAAAGCTGCCAAAAAGGCATTTTAAAGTGGTTAAGCAAATAATAATAATAACAATCGGCAGGGATCCCCAGACCAATACAATTAGTTTAACTCCTCTATATTAAAATCCACGAGCCGCCACTGGTCGGTTTATTTCATTTAATATAGTTGATCTAATATAACATCATACTAAGAGTGCAGTTGTTCTCCAGATATTAGCATAACAAATGTGATTTAGATTTTTATAAAAATTGAATAAACAAGAAGTTAATATTAAGTGCAGTTTAGGCACCATATTGCCTGTTTTAGCTCTATTTCACCAACGAAAAAAGTTGAAAACTAAGCTACAGCAGTAACAGCACTAATTTTGAGAAACACACTGAGGAGGTGTTTCCTAACTGAGTGAATTGAACAAATCAGTCATTGACGTAATAAATTATTACGTTTCCCCCCTCTCTATCATGTCTATACTGATCTCACTATACAGTTGTGTGAGGGTGTATGTCTAAGAGTGTGTATGCCTTCATTTTGCTAGGCATGGCAAATGTTTTTATATATGCATGTTTTAATTATAACTGTGAAGCAACCAGTGCTATTAAATGTGCTATATAAATAAATAAAAGTTGAAGTTAAGTTCAAATTCCATTGTATTTTGGTGGCTTGATTGTGTAAACAACTTCAAAAACATTGCAAAAAAAAAAAATGTTTTGAAGAATGTTTTGGTCAATTTAGTCAGCTTTTTCATTGAACCAGAAAGAAACTTTGAGAAGAAGGATAATGGAATGGTCTCCATGCAATAGTAAGGCTTTCCTCTTTGTACACATATCCTTAAGTACAATTTTGCCTGTTTTATCGGTGTCCCCTTCAAAACTTGCTTGTGAGAAATGTTATGTTTATTGTCCCCCCCAACATTTAGATGAGATTTTCGCCCCTGGATTAAGATAAAGCTGGCTACATAAAATAATAATAATAATAATATATTTTATTTGTAAAGCACTTTTCATAGTTAAAAACAATCCCAAAGTGCTACACATAAACAAAATTAAAAACCGGAAAGAACACTTAAAAAGTTAGCAAAAAGTAAAAAATGCTTGTTTAAAAAGAAAGGTTTTTAGTTCTTTCTTAAAAGAGTCTATGGCTTGAGGAGCCCTTAGGTTTTCTGGAAGGGAATTCCAAAGACGCGGCGCGGCTGAGCAGAAGGCTCGATCCCCCATAGTGCGGAGCTTAGTTCTGGGTGGTTGAAGAAGGGCTTTGTTTCCAGAGTGGAGGTTGCGTGAAGAGTTTTGTGTTGCGAGTAGTTCCATTAAGTAGGGGGGTGCGTTTCCGTGGATGCATTGATGGGTAAGTAAGATGATTTTATAGTTAATCCTGTATGAGACAGGAAGCCAGTGGAGTGAGTGAAGGATGGGTGTGATATGGTCATATTTTCTTATCCTCATTAGGATCCTGGCAGCACTGTTCTGAATGTATTGTAATTTTTGTAGACTTCTGCTAGGAATCCCAAAAAGGAGAGCATTGCTGTAGTCCAGCCTGGAGGATACAAAAGCATGGACAAGTTTTTCAGCATCTGACAGACCAAGTGTGGGACGGAGTTTAGCAATGTTCCTGAAATGATAGAAGGAGATCTTACACAAATGTTGTATGTGGGCGTCAAATGTGAGTTGAGCATCAGATCTTACTCCCAGGTTGGTGACTGTCGATGATAGTGGAATGTTTTGACCAGAGAAGGTGATGTGCGTTATAGGTGATGACTGGACCTGGTGTGGTGTACCAACTAAAATAGCTTCTGTTTTGGAGCTATTTAGTGGAGGAAGTTTGCCTTCATCCATGCCTCAATCTCCTCAAGACAGGAGCTCAGAGATGACAGAGTGGCTGTAGATGAAGTGAGGTTAATACAACTATTATATAGATTCATGAGAGGTTGGCTAATACAGTAATTTCATCAACTTATCAGCGAGTGTACTTCAGAAACATTGAAAATGTGTGGAGTTCAGCGCTGGAACTATCAGTGTTTGGAACTATTGGCTGCTCCACGACACGCGCTACTTCCGCATTCCAAAGTTCCCATTAGTGTTGTCAAAAGACCCGGTACTTCGGTACCAAGTCGGTACTAAAAAAATTTAAATGTGACGGTACCAGGTTTCTTTAAGTACCGGTAGTACCGAGGTCCCGTTCAAACCCGGTTCAGTGCTTATGATTTCAGCGAAGCAGAAAACGAGGACGGAATCTCAAAATCCAGTCATGAAAATGAAACTTACATTTTAATATGGACAGTCATGGAATTTGTCAAAGTTAGCATACATTAATCAAATCAAATCTCCATGTGGATCAGTATCTGTAAATGTTAAGTTGCAAAAGTTGTTTGAAATATGAATCCGTGTTCTGCGCATCTCTGTGTGAATCAATGAATGGCAGAGACGTGTGGGTTTGTTTACTACATAGACTGAAGCGCATGACGCTTGCATTAATTTCAGCATCTGAGCTTCAGCGTTCTCTCTCCATCAAGCGATCTGAACTTTTCAGTTCATCTCAATGGACGCACAGCGCACCTGTTTTTGATGCTCTGTAAACTCTTTGTGAAGGCGCACGACTCACCGTCGCTTTACTGATAGCGCTGTTTCTCACACATGCAAAGAGAGAGAGAGTGAGAGTCTTACCACGCTGAATCGACACGCTATATGTAAACTATTCTTTGTTGTCTTCTCCTGTCAAAATAATGGAGTTCATTTAGAATTATTCATATTCATTTTCGAACAAGCAGAAGACATACCGGTTTCTCCGGTAATGGGCGGAGCTAATGCGCAAATGGCAATTTCATTGGCTAGCGCTAATCTAGTACCGTCCCTGTTTTGATTTCAGCAAATCAGTTTGACCGGACGCAGACAACGTGATTAATATTCATGAACCCAGCAGCTCATCAATTCATAGTGCATTGTATATACATTAGTATGATAGTAGAATTAGTAGTAGTATTATCTTTTAATAATAATTAATATGATCTATTACTATTTTTTTTACAGAAACCCTCAATGACCAAAAATATCTTAAGCATCACCACTAGTCTTAAGTTCAGATAAAATGACAAATATGCATTCATTAATTCGTTATCATTCGTTAATTTTTACATAAAGGCATTGTGCTAGAAATATTACTATTATTTAGTAAAATGTATGTGATACTGCTACTACTGTTGAAAAAATTTATAAAACTTTATTTTTTAAAGAAATAAATCACAATATTTCTTCCATGTTTTAATTTTAATAGCAAATCCCCTTCATTTACCAAAAATAAAATGTGTTTAAATTTCATAAATTAAAAGACAAATTAAATTTGGGTGAAACTTGTTTACTGTTTATCATAATTATATAACTTGTAGAAAAACTTTAAACACAATTGTAAATAAGTATAAAGAATGGCATTGGTTTTATTTTTAGTGCTAAAAAGTTTTTTTTTTTTAATTAGCATGTTTTGCTTTGGTACCGAAATTGGTACCAAGAACTGTGGATTTTCACTGGTATCGGTACCGAATATTGAAATTTTGGTACCGTGACAACACTAGTTCCTATGGCAGTCTATGGGAGTGTCGCAACTCTGTTTTTCAACGGCTCTGGACAGAACGTTTCACAGTTCACAGTTAACTCAACCTTTCAAACAAAGTTCACTTTAATCCAGCTCAAAAATCCAAGATCCAATTCATAAATCCAGGAAAAGAAAGGTAAAAAGTTATATTCTGTCCATATATGGATTTCACAGTCCCAAAAAGTTCAGTTATGTGCACAAAAGAAAGGCTATGAATCCCTTTTCAGGAAAATTCACTGATCACAGTTCCATCAAAATAACTGTACGATTTAACAGTTCAGTTTAGATGACTCACTGACAGAAAATGGCAGTTTGCTTACCAGTGTTCAGAAGGAAAAGAGGAAAATAATTTATATCACCACTCTTGGTTCGTGAATGAGGTGTTGAAGGATGTCCAATGGATGGCAGGTTACTGTTTCTTCACTCACTAACCCTCAAGCGATTGTCCTCACAATCCTGACGACAGCAGCTTGATTCAACGATGCCGCAATTAGAGTCCTGCACAGGTTCGGGTGACCCCAAAATTTGGCTGAAACGGGTGAAAAATATCCAACTGTGTCGGATACGGGTGCGGGTCGGACACAGGGGAAACAAAATATATATATAAACGGAAAACAAAAACAACGAAAAAAAAAACACAGCTGGGTGATCTTTTACGACTCATGCAGCCGTTCGCGCGGTTGTGATTTTTTTAAAAAGTGGAACGTAGGCCTATTTTTACGTTTGCACGTGACTGTTTTTAAGCCTATTTTGAAATAGGCTTAAATCAAACACATTTTAATTCAGATTCTGTATATATATATATATATATATATATATATATATATATATATATATATATATATATATATATATATATCGGAATATTATATATCAGATATTTCATTCCATAGCTAACACATTTGTGAATATGGGCCTAATCTAGGCTATCCAGGGTTGTTGTTTTTTTTTTAATTGCAAATGACTGTGCATCGCATTCACATGTCGGCTCTGGCGCAGATCCGCCTCTCGCGTCGCTCAGCTGTGGACGATTTAAAAATGGGTGCGTTCAACTTGAAGCACTACCTCAGACGGTGGTATGATTCGCTCTTTTGTTGTTCTGTTTTCTTTCAGGATCAAAAATACAAATGAAAGCGTTTATCTGTATTTCCGACTGATGAGAACTATGCATATACATTCATAAATCAGTCAATTTTGTATTTTATTATGAGATATTTTATTCTAATGTGATCAGTGACTCAAGCACTGATGGAACAAAGAGCACGTATTTCGTGAAATATAAATTCTCAGAAAATGCATTTAATACCAATATATTGAAACGTCTGTTTGTATACTCCATTAATAAAGGAGTCCAGACATTGGAAAAATATCAGTCCACATGCGTTTTATATTTAATATGAGGGAAATAGACATGCATGCATGCATGCGTGACACAAAAAATATGTAACTTTTAGGTAGCAAAATATGTTTTAGTAATTCTGTCAATTACACTAAGGTTATTACATTGTCTGCTATATATTTGCTAATTATTTATTAAATACGGGCAATTGATTGATAAAACATTGATCAAAATTAAGATAAAATATATAAAAAACGAATATCTTTTAAAAAGAGTTTTCCATAAATAACTTCTGTATGACCTGGCAACAAAATTCGAAAAAAGTGTGTCTAATGTGATTGGCTTAACTGATTTGATTTTCGGGTGCAGGTCCTATTTTAAGCGGGTCGGTCGGGTGCGGATTTTAATTAGTGCAGCTGTCGGAAAACGGGTCGGATGCGGTTTTAAGCACTGCGGGTACGGATTTACAAAATCGGACCCGTGCAGCTCTCTGGCCGCAATCCCAGCTGATGGAGGCACAATGAGAAGAAAACGCACGATCCTATCCGACGACTCAGCGAACCTTTTAATTCACACGATCAGTAACAGCACTCACTGTTTCAAGTTCGTTTGAACAAATAAAACAAAAACTGTTTGAAACAAAAGAAAACACGAGACTGTTTAACTCGTACGTGACTGAGACTTAATGAAACTAACACAGGCCTTTTGCTCAGCTTAATGCACAAATTTGCAGAAAACTCGTTTTAACGCTTACTTCGTTAAACTTGTTCACATACACGAAGACTCGGAGGCAACGTCATGCTGCTCTTATTTATGTCACGGGTCTAAACGTAACTTTTTTCCGTGATTGACTACCTGAGATCAACATTCAATTTCAGCTCACCGCTGCTCTTCTCCGCTCCCTCTTTTTTTTTTTTTTTTTTTTTTTTTATTCTCCTGTCTTTTTTTTTAATTATTGCAGTTTTAAAATACACATCTGTTAACTAATACAAATAATAACAAATTATTCAAAAAAATAGATTTAAGGCTTTAAAGTAACTTACAGTTTTTTTGGCTTTTTCATTTCTTATTTCTTTTAAAGTATACAGGTAGTGACCCATTTCTATTTTGAAATGAGTAAAATTTGTTTTTTTCCCTGCCCATTTACATTTGTGAATAAAGATTTTTCCATATATAATGAGTAAATTCACAATATACCAAATTTTGAAATCAATAGTATACTCATAAAAAAAATAAAACATCCTTTTCTTTAAGTTGCAATTCAATATTAATACTTTGCTTAACAAAAAAACTAGATCACACCAAAATAGATTTGTATAAATACAATCATAAAATAAATGAACAATACTCTCATTTTCCCCTTTAAAAAAAACCTCAAGTCAATATCTTTACAAAACTTTGCAATTACCTGTTTTACAGGATAAATACGATGAACAATCTTGTATCATACCTCTCTAATTTTATTTGTGATACAAAAACGTCTGGAGATCTTAAAGGTTTCTTTCCAGTTGACATCTTGAAATTGTGATCTCCAAGGAACACTGGAAATTTGGCAAATCTTTTTCTCCGCTCTCTCTCTCTCTCCGTGCAACTCGTCAAAACCTAAAATGGCGGCGCCCGTGACAAACATCAAAATAAAAGTCTCCACATAATAGAAAATGTAGATCCCCTACATTAAGGTCTCACTTTCTGAGCAGGAAGGTGCCAGGGCGTCTAGCTTTTAGTGGTGGAAGACAAAACTGCGTCATGTTTTGGGGTTGTACTTTTGTTTTAGGTTGAAAGACATCCAAACACGTTTATCTGATCTATTCTCGAGGTCGGACATCCGGGACTTTTACTCCCATAATGCACTGCGCGCGCATAGCAACCGCGGCGAAGGGTAAAACAAACAAGCACTCGCCATTAAGCAACACGAAGCGGAAGACAAATGAGCGCAGATATGTCGAGAAAACTGCCGAGAATCATGCCTAAAAAATTAGCAATGATTCGGCAAATCAAAGAATAACAAAATAATACCACTGCAGAGATGGCCACTCAATTTTCTGTTGCTATGTTATGACATTGCTATGCGTAATGGTCGGCAGCTCTACACTGATAAGCAACAATGAAATGCACTAGTTGTGTGGGGAATAAGATACGTTTCTGCAGTTAGTCTATTTTTGCTTACAAAACTTCTGTGAATAGATACCTTTTTGATTTTCCTCGGGCTTTGCCTTGATTGCCTTCGGTTTGTTTTACCCTTCAAACACGGCGGCGGCTTGTTGCTATGCAGGTCACATGATTTGTGACGTAACGCCGACCAAGAGAATGGGCTAAATGTTAATGGCTCTTACCTTCTGAGCAGGAAGGTGCCAAGGCGTCTAGCTTATAGAGGTGGAAGATGTCATCTTAATGTGTCTATGTTAACGCCTGACTTTTTGACTAAATGGTTAATTGAATTTAGTGTCTGGTAGGGTTTTATTCTGAGTGGTTTAATTTAAAACATAAGAATTTTCTTTATTGAACAACTACAATTTTAAAAACAAAACAAAGATGGTGTACGTAACAGCAGATGCATGTTTACCCAAAACCATTACTAGGACTCTGATCATGTTTAAAACATTTTCAGTTTTTATTTACTGAAAGCCATTCAACATAGGTTCTTCTTTTTATTTTAGTAGTACATGAGTTTAACTGTCCTAGTAGGTTTTATTTAGGGTGTGTTTAATTTTTAAAACATAAGAAAAAGGATCAGAACCATTTCTTTTTAACAAATATGTTGAAAACATTACTAGTATTCTGACCAAGTTTTAATCTTGGCTTTATATTATTTTATCTGGTTAGAAACATCTAAGTTGTATTTACTAGTAGATTTAGTAAGTTATATTTGATAAAGTTGTAGATCCTCGGAGTGTTCATAGGTTAGAAAGTAATTAAAACATCCATCCCTATTGGACAAAACATTGGCTAGGTGTGTTTTTTTTTTTATAATGTAAATTTTCATGTTACGCCTACAGCTGACATCACACCTCAACACATTCAAAGGGTGTCCACTTTAACCTGATCTGTTTCACAAAAAGTCACTGATTAGCTACCCAGATAGCAAGCAGATGTTGATTCAATCAGTATCGGTCGTCGATCAAATTTCGATGTTGAATCAACGTTCATTATTTGGTCGGAACATCAGACAGTATTTAGTGGAAAATAAAGCATCGATTCAACGTCGAAATCACGTTGACTCATCAACCGACACAGCCGACGCATCTCATCGAAATCATAACGTCGGATCTATGTTGAAACTTGATCAGAGGAATCGGAGAAAGAAAGAAAGAAAAAGAGTAACTAAATGTATTTGTCTTCATTATTTGATATAGCCTCGTGGGTTGTTCGTCTGCCACTGAATATTATAGTTACTTAAAGTCTGAAGTGGATTTTTATTTTATTTCTTTTACTTTTTTGAAGGAAACTAGCCTACATTTGCTAGCCTACATCTGCTGCTGTGGAATCTCTGAGAAAGACTTTGTTTTTTACAATGGCTTACAAAAATGTTGAGTGCATTTAATTTATATATCAGATGGTCTCTTTGTAAATGGGGTTTCTTACTCTGTTTAACTTTAATGTTTAACAGGATTTTTAAATCGTATGTGTGTACAATTCAGAATACTTTAAGGCGCAGAACACATTTGATCATCTTGACCAGCTACTTAAGTAATGTATTGTTTTATACATATATTATAGTGAATACACTGCGGTTTTTAAGGATGTATCCACTTATTTTATATTAATTATACTTATTTGTGGTTAGTTAGAGCTCCACTGATTAACAGCTTGGATCAACGGTCTGCTAACAACAGCAGTAGTTCCTTGAATGGTATGTTGTATTTTATTAGTACTTACATTTGAAATATATGTATGTGGTTTAAACACTTTTTAAAACTAAATCTTTTTATTTTACTGTTTTACTGATTTCTTTAGCTCTTGATGTAACATGATTGGTTTCTCAGCCTGGGCCTGATATTCAGAACATAATTGTTGGACCCTCAGAGCCATCTGCATCGACCAGTTCAGGTTAGATCTGATTCCTCTGAAAATATCTGTTTGATGTATATAGTTTAAAACTTTTTAAAACTAAATCATTTATTTTACTGTTTTACTGATTTCTTTAGCTCTTGATGTAACAGGATTGGTTTCTCAGCCTGGCCCTGATATTCAGAACATAATTGTTGGACCCTCAGAGCCATCTGCATCGACCAGTTCAGGTTAGATCTTGATTCCTCTGAAAACATTTGTTTGATGTATGTGGTTTAATACTTTACAAAAACAGAATCTTTTATTTTACTGTTCTTCTTCTTCTTCTGCTTATTGGCGGGTCATATCTTTACGATATATACCGCCACCTACTGGACTACTACACAGGAGTGTGTAAAAGGACGTTGGTAGCTGACACATTAAATCATAAAATCATAAAATAATGGCAAAACCCCCCACCCCCCTCAAAAAAAAAAAAAAAATTAACCGTTTATACTACATATGTAATTAAACTCAGCTAAATTCTTCTACTTAAACCAGTATCAGTAAGATACGTAATAAAATACTTGCTTCTTTGTCCCTGCACACCTTGCTCCTGTAAAATATTATGAATGTCATTTTCTGCATCTGAGTCTTTCCACTTCTGTCTTAGTTGATCAAATTTCTTACATCTAAATAAAACATGGGTGACATCCTCCAAGACTTTACATTCAGAGCATATTCCATTACTTTTACCTATTAATGATAAAGTGGAATTCAGGCCTGTGTGGCCCAACCTCAATCTGGTTATAATACTTTCTTCATGCCTATTAAGACCCAATGAGGTGATTCTTTTCCCTCCAACACAGTTCTGGTTCCTATAATAGTGTCTGGCATTACTCTCTGAATCCCATTCATCTTGCCATCTTAGTATAATCTGTGATTTAATTAAAGCTTTAGCATCTCCTTTACCCAATGGAATATGAATTTCTACTTGATCTAATTCCAGAAATGTTTTAGCTAACTTATCAGCAATTTCATTGCCATCTATTCCATAATGGCCTGGAATCCAACAGAACTGCACCGCTTGTCCAAGGCTTATAATATTTAAAAGCAGATGCTTTACTTCTAGTACCAAATCTTCACGTATAACATTATCTGTTATAAAACTTTGTAATACTGCCATAGAGTCAGTACATATAACTGATCTAAGAGGTTTAGTCTCTTCAACCCACCTAAGGGCAGTTATTATTGCAGTCATCTCTATTGAATATACTGATAAATGGTCACTCACTCTATACCCATATCTTTTTTCAAATTCTGGTATATATATACCAATACCACAATGACCTTTGGGTTCTTTAGAGCCATCTGTAAATATTTTCAAATATCCATAATATGAAGTATTTAAATAACTTAAGCAGGCTTCAGTAAAACTTTGCTTAGTGTGATGTTCACCTTTTCCCACTTATAAATCAATATTTACCTCTGGATCTGGAAGCAGCCATGGAGGAACACAACTTAAAGCTAATGCTGGGCCATACTTCAACTCTTTTAATCCATAATGATTCACTATATTGTCAATATTCCAACCAAATCCACTGGACTTTTTAGAATATTCCCAACAATCACTAAGTACTGACAGAGCTGGGTTATTGAAACTTCCTTTTAACTTTACCCAATAAGTTAGTGACAATTTCTCATACCTTAAATTAATAGGGGTTTCCTTAGATTCAACTAATAAAGCACTTGTATGAGTTGTTTTAAAAGCGCCCAGGGCAATCCTCAAAGCCTTAAACTGCATTCTTTCAATTTTCTTAAGGGATGTTTTACATGCTGAGCTATACATTATACAACCATAATCAATAGTTGATCTTATCAATGCTTTATATATTTTAATCAGAGACAACCTGTCAGCTCCCCAACTATGCCCAGTGACCAGTCTCATAAGGTTAATTACCTTTTTGCACTTTGTTTCAATATATTCAATGTGATATTTCCATGTAAGTTTGGTATCTAACCAAATTCCTAGGTACTTAAATTTGTCACTTCTTTCAAGTTGCTGACTATAAAGCATAATTTTATAAGTTTCAGGAACTTTTTTCCTAGTAAAATACACCACCTGTGAATTTGAAATAGAAAATTTAAAACCTCAATCAATTCCCCACTGTTCCAGTACATGAATGTCCTTTTGAATCTTATCATTAACATATGAAATTGTCACAGTGTCTGGGTTGTGTTCCCTGGGTTTCCACTAGGTGTCCTCCTTTCTCACGGTGTCTGTCACCTTATCACTTCCTGTTCCCTTATTTGGTCACCTTCCTCCTGTTGAGTAATTGATTGTTCCCCACCTGTCTCCTGTTCCCTCATTATCCTTCTATGTATTTATACCCGGTCTGTCTGAGTCTGTGTTACAGAGTCCTTGTTTAATGTTGAAAGTTTATTCATGTCCGTCGCTTCTTGCCTTGCCTGGCCTGGCCTGGCCTGGCCTTGCCTTGTCTTTGTGTCTTGTTTATGTATGTTTTGATATTCTGGTTTTGACCCTGCCTGGACTGTTTACCCCTTTGGATTACCCTTTAATAAATGACTTACCTGCAATTGGTTCCCTCTCCGTGTTTGCTGTAACACCGAACGTGACAGAAGGTCTCCGTCATTCTAGGAACCAGCGGTATGTCGTTTTTCCGTTCCCCAGCCAAGATGGCGGAGCGGCGAGCCAAGTATCTTAGGTTGACCGCCCTCCGCCAAGAGGGAAATGAAGTGGGTGCCCTGGCTCAGGTATTCTGGTCCCTGGCCGAGGGCATGGGCTACAACGATGCGGCCCTCAAAGACTATTTCAATGGCGGGCTGGATGATCCAGTGTCTCAGGAGGAGATGGCGCAGTTAGAGACACTGGAATTCTGGGAATTTGTGCGCTACCTGCAGCATCGGCTTCGGTGGGATGCCCCAGCCACTCCTGTCTCTTCCGGCGGGATGGTCGTCAGCCCAGCACCACTGCCCAGGATGGCAACCAGCCAAGCGCCACAGCACAAGATGGCCGCCAGCCCAGCACCACAGTACAAGATGGCCGCCTGTCCAGAGTCATGGCCCAAGATGGCTGCTTGCCCAGCGCCGCTGCACAGGATGAGAGTCACAGCTGACCCTCTGGAGTCGAGTCAGGTTCCAGTGAACTCTCCAGAGTCAAGTCAGGTTCCAGTTGACCCTCCAGAGTCGAGTCAGGTTCCAGTTGACCCTCCAGAGTCGAGTCAGGTTCCAGTTGACCCTCCAGAGTCGAGTCAGGTTCCAGTTGACCCTCCAGAGTCGAGTCAGGTGCCAGTTGACCCTCCAGAGTCGAGTCAGGTGCCAGTGAACTCTCCAGAGTCGAGTCGGGTGCCAGTGAACTCTCCAGAGTCGAGTCGGGTGCCAGTGAACTCTCCGGAGTCGAGTCGGGTGCCAGTGAACTCTCCGGAGTCGAGTCGGGTTCCAGTGAACTCTCCGGAGTCGAGTCGGGTTCCAGTGAACTCTCCGGAGTCGAGTCAGGTTCCAGTGAACTCTCCGGAGTCGAGTCAGGTTCCAGTTGACCCTCCAGAGTCGAGTCAGGTTCCAGTTGACCCTCCAGAGTCGAGTCAGGTTCCAGTGGACTCTCCAGAGTCGAGTAAGGTTCCTGTTGACCCCCCAGAGTTGAGTCAGGTTCCAGCGAACTCTCCAGAGTCGAGTCAGGTTCCAGCGAACTCTCCAGAGTCGAGTCAGGTTCCAGCGAACTCTCCAGAGTCGAGTCAGGTTCCAGCGAACTCTCCAGAGTCGAGTCAGGTTCCAGCCAACCCCCCAGAGTCGAGTCAGGTTCCAGCCAACCCCCCAGAGTCGAGTCAGGTTCCAGTGAACTCTCCACAGTCGAGTCAGGTTCCAGTGAACTTACCAGAGTCGAGTCAGGTGTTCGTGGACCCTCCAGAGACTAGGCTGGTCACCGTTGACCTTTCAGAGTCAAGTCAAGTCACCGCTGACCCTCCAGAGTCAGGGCTAGTCACCGCTGACCCTCCAGAGTCAGGGCTAGTCACCGCTGATCTTCCAGAGTCAGGGCTAGTCACTGATGACCTCCCAGAGCCAGGGCTAGGTACCATGGACTTTCCAGAGACTAGGCTGGTCACCGTTGACCTTTCAGAGTCAAGTCAAGTCACTGGTGATTTTCAAGGACTGAGTCAAGTCACCGGTGATTTTCAAGGACTGAGTCAAGTCACCGGTGATCTTCATGAACAAAGGCAGGTCACCTCTGATCTTCATGAACAAAGGCAGGTCACCTCTGATCTTCATGAACAAAGGCAAGTCACCATTGATCTTCATGAGCAAATGCAAGTCACCAATGATCTTTGGGGAAGTCGTGGCCTAATGGTTAGAGAGTCGAACTCCCAATCGAAAGGTTGTGAGTTCGAGTCCCGGGCCGGCAGGAATTGTGGGTGGGGGGAGTGCATGTACAGTTCTCTCTCCACCTTCAATACCACGACTTAGGTGCCCTTGAGCAAGGCATCGAACCCCCAACTGCTCCCCGGGCGCCGCAGCATAAATGGCTGCCCACTGCTCCGGGTGTATGCTCACAGTGTGTGTGTGTGTTCACTGCTCTGTGTGTGTGTGCATTTCGGATGGGTTAAATGCAGAGCACAAATTCTGAGTATGGGTCACCATACTTGGCTGAATGTCACTTCACTTCACACTTCACTTCATCTTCATGTACAAGTGCAAGTCACCGATGGTCTTCATGAACAAAGGCCAGTCACCAAGGATCTTCGAGAGCAGAGTCAGACCAGCACTGATCTTCTGGAGTCCAGTAAGGACATCAGGGGTTTACCAGAGTTTAGTAATCCCGTTGGTCCGGCCGCACGGAGATCTGCTCCGCCTTGGGGGGCTCTGGTCCTGACCACATGGCTGTGGTGGTTTTCTGCCCCGCCCTGGGGGCCTTCCGCCCTGACCACACGGTTGTGGTGGCCTTCCGCTCCGCCCTGGAGGACTCTGGCTTCGACCACAAGGACGTGGTGGTCTTTTGCTCCGCCCTGGGGGGCTTCCGTCCTGACTTCACGGTTGTGGTGGTCTTCTGCTCCGCCCTGGGGGGCTTCCGTCCTGACCACACGGTTGTGGTGGTCTTCTGCTCCGCCCTGGGGGGCTTCCGCCCTGACCACACGGTGGTGGTGGCCTTCTGCTCCACCCTGGGGGGCTTCATTCCTGACCTCACGGTTATGGTGGTCTTCTGCTCCGCCCTGGGGGGCTTCCGCCCTGACCACAAGGACGTGGTGGTCTTCTGCTCCACCCTGGGGGGCTCTCGCCCTGACTACACAGTTGTGGTGGTCTTCTGCCCCGCCCTGGAGGACTCTGGCCTCGACCCCAAGGATGTGGTGGTCTTCTGGTCTGCCCTGGGGGGCTTCATGTTGTTTTTTGCCTTTTGTTTTTGTGTTCACCCCTGTCCCTGTTCCTCTCTGTTAGTCTGGCCCTCCGTCCCTCCCCCTGAACCTCCTCCGGTCCTCCTCCCTCCTGGTCTGCCTGTTTTGTGTTTACATTCTGGTGCCTGTTCCCCATGTTTTCGTTTCTGGCCCTCCGTCCCTCCCCCTGAGCCTCCACCTGTCCGCCTCCCTCCAGGTCTCTGTTTTGTGTCTGTCGTGGAGCGTCTGGGAGCCGCTCCGTAGAGGGGGGGGGTACTGTCACAGTGTCTGGGTTGTGTTCCCTGGGTTTCCACTAGGTGTCCTCCTTTCTCACGGTGTCTGTCACCTTATCACTTCCTGTTCCCTTATTTGGTCACCTTCCTCCTGTTGAGTAATTGATTGTTCCCCACCTGTCTCCTGTTCCCTCATTATCCTTCTATGTATTTATACCCGGTCTGTCTGAGTCTGTGTTACGGAGTCCTTGTTTAATGTTGAAAGTTTATTCATGTCTGTCGCTTCTTGCCTTGCCTTGCCTTGCCTTGCCTTGCCTTGTCTTCGTGTCTTGTTTATGTATGTTTGGATATTCTGGTTTTGACCCTGTCTGGACTGTTTACCCCTTTGGATTACCCTTTAATAAATGACTTACCTGCAATTGGTTCCCTCTCCGTGTTTGCTGTAACACCGAACGTGACAGAAATATTACGTCCTCTTCTCCAAATAAGAGCATCATCTGCATATAATAGACCTTCGTTACTATCTCCCAGTTTTTCATATATGTCATTAATCATTATGTTGAACAAGATAGGACTGATAACACTCCCCTGAGGAATCCCATTTTCAACAATAAACTCATCAGACACTGCATCTCCCACTTTGACCCTGATGGAACGTTGAGAGAGAAAGTCAAGTATGTAATTATACATTTTCCCATTAATTCCCAATTTTCCTAATTTAATCAATAAACCTTCTCTCCACATTGTGTCATAGGCTTTCTCAATATCCAGGAAAACTGCGACCATTACTTCTTTCATTATTAACGACTTTTCAATTTCATTGCATACTTTGACCAGTCTGTTGTTGACTTGCATCTCCGAAATCCAGTTTGATACCCTTTAAGTGGATTTATGTACTCATGAAAGTAATTCAAACGCCCAACTATAATATTTTCCATTAATTTTCCAAAATGTGAAGTGAGTGCAATAGGCCTATAATTTCCTGGGTCACTTGAGTCTTTACCTGGTTTTGTAAATTGGAGGATTCTTGCCCATTTCCACATGCTTGGTAATTTACCCTCATTCCATACTTTGTTAAACAGCTTAAGAACTTTCTCCAATATATTATCAGGCAATTTTCTAAACATAGCATAACACAGGTTGTCCGTCCCTGGTGCAGAGTATGCAGTATTGCTCAATGGCCTTTTAAGTTCTGACATATTAATTTCAGAATCCATAATAGACATATTAGACACTTTGGTATTTAAGATATTCCTATTTATTTTCATTACCTCTTCTTTCCTTTTCTTATACCTCTCCTCCAGGTGGCTACCCTTGTGTATGTCTGCAAAAGCTCTAGCAAGCATATTGGCTTTTTCCATATCTGAGATTGCATGCGTGCCATCTTTAATTAAGAAAGAAACCTGTGGAGGCTTAAATTTGCCTATCATCTTCTTAATCATCATCCATACTTTATTTAAAGTGGTCTCTCTTCCTATTGTTGAGCAAAACTGTCTCCATGAATCTTTCTTAGCCTCTTTAATAACCTTCCTGGCTAATGCCTTCTTCCTTTGGTAATTAACAAGATTGTCAATTGTTAATGTTCTACGCAGATTCTTAAAAGCTCTATTCCTGTCCTTGATAGCCTCAGAACACTTATTATTCCACCATGGAACATTGGTTTGCTTCTTTTGGTTTTGACTAACAGGAATGCTTTGGCTGGCAGCATCTAATATAAAAGAACTGACCCTGCTATTTATTTCATCAACTGTTTGATCATTATTAATTGATATACTTTCCCCATTCCCACATCTTTCTACAAATTTCTCCCAGTCTGCTTTTTTAAAATTCCATCTTTGGGGCACATAACTCTGTTCAATCTTAAATTCAATATCAACTGCACATGTAATTGGGAAGTGATCACTACCCATACTTGTGCTTTGATCTATTTCCCATTCACATCTACTGGCAATTTTCCTATCTACTAGAGTTAAGTCTATACAAGAAGTTTCATTTTTATAAACATTAATTCTAGTGCCATGACCATTATTTAAACACACTAACATTCTATCATTCATCATTTCTTCCACTGCCTCACCATTCAAATCTGTCTGTTTACTACCCCATAAACTGTTGTGAGCATTGAAGTCCCCACACCAAATCTCTCTGTGGCTTCTCTTAACTATACTTTTTAAAAACTCGCTATTTAATACTTTACATGGATTATAATAGTTAATGATAGTAAAATTACCACTATCTTTATTAAATATTTCAATTACCAGACATTCATGATCCTTGGTATTAATAAACCTATACGGTATTCCTAATTTAATAAATGTCATACACCCTCCTCCTCTGCCTTTTCCTCTATCACATCTAATAGCATTATATCCTTTCAATACAAAATCAAGATGTGGTTTTAACCATGTTTCTTGAATGCATATGACCTCAGGTTTTTCTTTCAGATTATGTATATATCTCTTAAATTCTTGACCATTTTCAATTACACTTCTGGCATTCCATTGAAGAATGAATAGTACCATAAGGCTTTTAATCACTATTTTGACCCTCATATTTACTATTCAGTATCTCTTGAATCTTACTAGCTTGTGACCTAAATCCTAAGAAGTCATTTGCAATATCCACAATTGCTTTTACCTTATTACTTCCCTGAGGAAGTTCAGTTACTTTACTGATCACTTTACAAATGAAGGCAAGGAAGTAATTTTTCTTGACCAACAATGTTTCTTCTGACATTTTCTTTTTTAATTCACAGCACTCTGATGGTTGAGAATTAAGTCTGGGCCTACTGTCCTGTTGGACTCTCTTGTTTGGATGGATCCTGTGGCTTACTCTGCTTATTGGGTTGCTAGTATTTGTTTCCCGAGATTGCTCTAGTGTATAGGGGGGGACAATTAGGCTACTACCTTTCTTTTCCATTTCAATTTTCTTAACCGCCTCAGCATAGGAAACTTTATAAATAATTTTGCATTTCTGGACATCTTTTGCCTCTTTGTGCTTCTCACAACCTCCATAAGCTGCACTATGATTGCCACCACAATTACAACATTTTAATGCAGCATCTTGTTCACATTTACCATATACATGTTCTCCTCCACATTTCGCACATCTAGTTTTTCCTCGACATTGGCTAGCAGTGTAACCATACCGTTGGCAATTAAAGCATCTTAACGGCGGTGGGATATATTCTCTCACAGAGTATGACATGTATCCCATTTGAACCCTGTTGGGTAGTTCTTTTTTGAAGCCTAATAGAATAGACAGGCTTTCTATTTTATCTTTACCTTTTGTCAATCGTTTAGCTTCAACTAAATCATAATCTTTTAAACTTTCCATGATCTCCTCTATTGTAACTGAAGTTGGTATTCCAGATATTACTCCTCTGACCTTAGATGCTGCGCCCGGAATATGTGACGTCACCTTGAGTTTGTTGAGTGTCTTTTTTTTGAGAATATTACTTTGTTGTTCTTTGGAATTTGCAAAGATCAGCATCCTCCCATTCCCCATGAAACGGGCATGATTAATCTTGCCTATTTCCTTCTCTATTGGTTTCGTGATATGTATTGGATGCAAATCTGGCCCTCCTTTTTGATCAAACACCAAAATAACTTTCCAAACGTCAGCCTGAGACCTCAAGTCCCTGTTACCATTTGTTTTGGTCTTTTTCGCCAAAACTACTGATTCTATGGAATCCCCTTCACTCTCTGATCTTTGTCGTACATTTTTCTTGTTGCTATTAACAACCTCATCCCAAAACATTTTACCTTCATCAAGCATATTATCTAGGCTTAACGATGTAAAAGATCCACCAGATGTCTCAGCTATTGTCCAATTTACATTCACTGTGAGTAGTTTATTTGATATTACCATCGACTTTCAGACTTTCAAACTTTCCCGCATTCAGAGTTTCCGCGTTCTAAAGCCCAGCGTGACTCCACCGGTTGATCCTCTTGCGACCTTATTTTACCGTTTACAGCCTCTTTAGCTTTTGATGTAGCCGGATTGGTTTCTCAGTCGGGGTTTGATATCCAGAATAGAGATGCAGGACACTCGGAGCCATCTGCATCGACCAGTTCAGATCAGAGACGATCTTTGTTAAAAGTCAACAGGGGTGTTAAACGACCCCGGCCAGACAAATTAGCAACAAGGGCTACTACCTCAAGGCTTAGTACTAAGAGACGTCTAGCACCGACCCTGACACGTTGTAGCCCAACGACAACCCAGGAATCAGCTGGTATGTATATTTCTATTTTAATTTAAGAATCTGTTGTAATAAGAGAGTGAGGGAAAAAAATTATAATACATTAATTTTTTATTACATGTGTGTTTTCCATAGAACAGTACAAATGTGCTGAGCTCTCAGGATAATGTTGCTAACTGGGACGATGCTTTGATCAAAGGCTCGGACGCCTATGATGATGCTGTGGTGCCGAATGCCTCGGAGTCCATAAGTTCTGCGGTAGCAGATAGACCTTCAAACATTACAAATGCTGATAATTTTGTGCTGGATATAGATGATCAAGATTTGATATCTGCTGCAGACAGTGTGGCCCCCACAACTGTTACAAATAATACAGAGCTGACCGAGGTGGTTAAAAATCATCAGACTGATGAACTTAACACTGTTGAGGCTCCTGCTGAACATTCTGCATCGACTAACGATCAAGCTCTACCATCAAATCAACAATGCTTCATTCATGAACTATTGCTGGAGGGCCGTGAACATAATCGACGTGTGGAGGAACATAACCGATGTGTGGAGGAAAGACTGAAAGAACAAGCTGAACATAATCAACGTGTGGAGAAAAAACTGAATGAAGTTGAACACCTCCGAAGACTCAACAGTCATATTGATATGTTATTGACAAACTCTGTTGAACAAGGACAGATATACAGACTGGTTCATGAACGTACAGACTTTATTGCTGAACAAGTGAAGAAGATTGACAGCGGGCGTCGGGAGGAATTCAGAGAACGTCAACTCAAGGTAACACTGCTTTCTAATATTAATAATGCTGTTTTAGGCGGTGGCAAATCCTGAGCATTTTTGATTACACATGTAAAGAAAAATGCGCTGGTTTCTTCTTTTTCTCTGAGTTGACAGTTACCATGTGTTAATTGTTTTTGATATGCTTTGTACTGCAGTTGCATTTGCGTAGTGTTGTACTGCTGGTGTGTTTGTTAGGTTAAATTAGTTTTTATTCACATTGATTTGTATTATAACATTCTGTGTAAATGGTTGGGTTTTGTGATGGGTAAATCTTTTAATATTTTTTGGTTAATTACTATCTGTATAGATGTGTTTAAGAGTGTTGGGCTAGTGGTGTTGACCTTTTTTTTATTGCTAGCATTGAGATTTATTTTGATTGTGGTTGTTTATTTAGTATGCATCTGTAATCAGATGCATATATTTCGAAAATACAAATGCATTTTTAAATTTTTGGTTAATTACTATCTAGACTTGTTTAACAGTGTTGGCAAGGTGTGTTGACCTTTTTATTACTAGCATTGAGATTTATTTTTGATTGGGGTTGTTTATTTAGTATGTATCTGTAATCAGATGCATATATTTCAAAAATACAAATACATTTTTTTAATTTTTGGTTAATTACTATCTGTATAGACGTGTTAAACAACCCTAATCAAAAATAAAAAAAGTCAACACCACTAGCCAACACTGTTAATTTAGTAATATGCTTTTATTATCCAAATCCGTTAAAGGATTTTTAGGCTGCATTAATTAGGGGTAAACCGGAACCGGAAACACTTCCCATAACACCCTATGTACTTGCTACATCATTAGAAGAATGGCATCTACGCTAATATTAGTCTGTTTCTCTCTTATTCCGAGGTCACCGTGGCCACCAGATCCAGTCTGTGTCCAGATCAGAGGGTCACTGCAGTCACCCGGATCCAGTACGTATCCAGACCAGATGCTGGATCAGCACCTAGAAAGGACCTCTAAATCCCTGAAAGACAGCGGAGACCAGGACAACTAGAGCCCCAGATACAGATCCCCTGTAAAGACCTTGTCTCAAAGGAGCACCAGGACAAGACCACAGGAAACAGATGATTCTTCTGCACAATCTGACTTTGCTGCAGCCTGGAATTGAACTACTGGTTTCGTCTGGTCAGAGGAGAACTGGCCCCCCAACTGAGCCTGGTTTCTCCCAAGGTTTTTTTTCTCCATTCTGTCACCGATGGAGTTTCGGTTCCTTGCCGCTGTCGCCTCTGGCTTGCTTAGTTGGGGACACTTCATCTACAGCGATATCGTTGACTTGATTGCAAATAAATGCACAGACACTATTTAATTGAACAGAGATGACATAACTGAATTCAATAATGAACTGCCTTTAACTATCATTTTTTCATTATTGACACTGTTTTCCTAATGAATGTTGTTCAGTTGCTTTGACGCAATGTATTTTGTTTAAAGCGCTATATAAATAAAGGTGACTTTGACTTTGACTTTAGTATGCACCTGTAATCAGATGCATATATTTCAAAAATACAAATACATTTTTTTAATTTTTGGTTAATTACTATCTGTATAGACATGTTTAACAGTGTTGACCTTTTATTATTACTAGCATTGAGATTTATTTTTGAGGGTTTTTTATTTAGTATGCATCTGTAATCAGATGCATATATTTTGAAAACAGAAATACATCTTTTAAATATGGCTGGTAAAAGAGTACGTTCAGATGATGATCTACATAGCTGTTCATCGGAGTATGAACAGAGACCTTCTGCAAGAGCTAGATATGATGATGATGATGATGATGAAATGGTTATAGTTGAGCGCTTGCAGGGCATAATTAATCAGCAGATTGAGGCCTTTGGTCCAGACTATGTAAATCTAGCAGATAGATTAGAGAGTCTTGTACAAACACAAAGGTCTAATAACGAACAGCATGGGATGATTTTAAACAATAACATGTCTGAGTCGGACATTACAGAATCTAATAACCAAAGAGGCTGAAATGTTAGACTCAACTGATCCTGATCTATGTGAAAGATTAGAACAATTGATCCAGACACATGCCTATGATTCTGAACCGATAGGCACCAGGTTATTCAATTCTGTATTGTCAGATTCCACAGGTCCCTTTGCAGGTTTAAGTCAGAATGATGTTGACAGACTTGCTCGAGATGGCGTGTTGTAGGAGGATACACTGTAGTACCAAGACCACATTTTAATGGTTTAGAGTTACATAGAGATCTGAATCTGAGAGAAATTTCATCCCCAAATTTAGCTGCATACACTATATTTGTGCAAAATGTATTGTCAGAGATGGTGTCATTTTCCAGACAGATGGCAGGTCAGGGTGGGATTATTAACATTAGCTTGAGAGGTCCTAGTCTAAAACGCGAAGTGAATGCTGTACTGTCCTCCGGTAATGATCACAATGAGTAGGTTTTTGTGGACCAATTTGAAGCTGTAATGCAGAGTAATGAAGTTGTGATGGCTGATGATTCTTTACAATTACATGTATCGATAGCCAGAAGTAAGAGTGGCGGGGTTCGTAGGAAGATAACTGATATTGCCCATGATGATGTGATTAAGAGGAAGAAGATGCATTTATTTTGTCCAAACAATGTTGGAACAAATTTATGCTTTGCTATTTGTTTAGCCCATTTTCCTGAACCACAAACACCACACCATGACTTAGAAGGAAGGGCTATGATCTTACAGAATGCTGCCAGTTTCACATCACAGAGTCTTATAAGTTTTAATTATGTAGTGAAGTTTGAGAAGGTCTTAAACATAAAAATTGTGGTTTTTCACAGATCTAGTGACGGTCGATTAGAAAATTATAAAACGCATGAAAAGCCGCATCCCAAAACTGTGTTTCTATATCTCTATGATAGTCATTACTACATGATAAAGAAACTCACAGCATTTATTGGATCAGATTATGTGTGTGAGTACTGTTATGCAGGATCTAAAAATAGACAGAATCATGAATGTAAATTTGCATGCTCTGTTTGAAATGACAGAGAATGTCACAAACAACCCAAACACAATCCATTGTCCCGACTGTTTGCGATTTTGTAAATCACAATACTGTTTTAATGCTCTTAAACGACCAGTTGGTGGTAACGTGTTGGGTAGATCCCTTTGCGATACTATTAAATACTGCAGTAAATGCAGTAGACGTTATCAAATCGCCTCAAGCAATCCACAACCCCACAAATGTCCTGCCGAACTTTGTCTGCATTGCGGTGATAATGTAAGTCATGGAGGGGCTCATGAATGCTTCATACAGCCTACACAACCTAAAGAGCTTGACACCCGTTACATCTATTATGATTTTGAATCACGTAGTGATAACTGAAAACATGTTGCGAATTACGCTTCTGCCATGACTTTTGATGGGAAGAAATATGAATTTAGGGGTGAAGACTGTGTGAAACAACTCAATAAATTCAGGCAGCCCAAATTTAAAAATTACACACTTGTAGCACACAACGCTTCAGGCTTTGATAATTTTTTAATACTGGAGTATATTTGCAAAGTAGGTCTTAAACTTAAGATCCTCATGCAAGGCTGTAGACTACTCTTCATGTTTGATGAGATGACCAAGCAGCGTTACATTGACAGCTATTCATTTTTGCCTATGGCTTTAGTGAAGACATCTGCAGCGTTAAATCTGACCACAGCTGAGAAGGGCTACTTTCCCCATGTTTTCAATAGGTTGGAGAATCAGAGCTATGTAGGTCCATACCCCGCTAAGCATTACTACGGTTGTAACAACATGACAGACAGTGCTAGGACAAAATTTGACCAGTGGTACGATACTCTTGCAGGAAAGATCTTCGACTTCAGGAAAGATATTGGGCTGTATTGTCAAGTCAAGTCACCTTTATTTATATAGCGCTCTAAACAAAATACATTGCGTCAAAGCAACTGAACAACATTCATTAGGAAAACAGTGTGTCAATAATGCAAAATGATAGTTAAAGGCAGTTCATCATTGACTTCAGTGATGTCATCTCTGTTCAGTTTAAATAGTGTCTGTGCATTTATTTGCAATCAAGTCAACGATATCACTGTAGATGAAGTGACCCCAACTAAGCAAGCCAGGGGCGACAGCGGCAAGGAACCGAAACTCCATCGGTGACAGAATGGAGAAAAAAACCTTGGGAGAAACCAGGCTCAGTTGGAGGGCCAGTTCTCCTCTGACCAGATGAAACCAGCAGTTCAATTCCAGGCTGCAGCAAAGTCAGATTGCAGAAGAATCATCTGTTTCCTGTGGTCTTGTCCTGGTGGTCATCTGAGACAAGGTCATCTGAGACAAGGGATCTGTATCTGGGGCTCTAGTTGTCCTGGTGTCTGCTGGCTTTCAGGGATGTAGAGGTCCTTTCTAGGTGCTGATCCACCATCTGGTCTGGATACGTACTGGATCCGGGTGACTGCAGTGACCCTCTGATCTGGATACAGACTGGATCTGGTAGCTACGGTGACCTCGGAAAAAGAGAGAAACAGACTAATATTAGCGTAGATGCCATTCTTCTAATGATGTAGCAAGTACATCGGGTGTTATGGGAAGTGTTCCCGGTTCCGGTTTACCTAATTAATGCAGCCTAAAAAACCTTTAACAGATTTGGATATTAAAAGCATATCAGTATGTTATGTGTAAGCCAGGTTAAAGAGATGGGTCTTTAATCTAGATTTAAACTGCAAGAGTTTGTCTGCCTCCCGAACAATGTTAGGTAGGTTATTCCAGAGTTTAGGCGCCAAATAGGAGAAGGATCTGCCGCCCGCAGTTGATTTTGATATTCTAGGTATTATCAAATTGCCTGAGTTTTGAGAACGTAGCGGACGTAGAGGATTATAATGTAAAAGGAGCTCATTCAAATACTGAGGTGCTAAACCATTCAGGGCTTTATAAGTAATAAGCAAAATTTTAAATTCTATACAATGTTTGATAGGGAGCCAGTGAAGTGTTGACAGGACCGGGCTAATATGGTCATACTTCCTGGTTCTAGTAAGAACTCTTGCTGCAGCATTTTGGACTAGCTGTAGTTTGTTAACTAAGCGTGCAGAACAACCACCCAATAAAGCATTACAACAATCTAACATATAGGTCATAAATGCATGGATTATTGTATGAATGATGTAGTTTTACTACGTGAAGCATGCATGAAATATAGAGAGGAGTTCATACAGTGTACGCAGATCGACCCTCTTAGCTACACCACCTTGGCATCATGTTACATGGGTGTGTTTAAGACACACTTCCTCAAGCCTAACACAATAGCCTTGACTCACAATAATGCATACGTACACCAACACAAGACATTCTCGAATGTTTCGATCGAATGGCTTGAATATGTGAAAAAGACCCGTGGGGTGGATATCCACCACGCCCTTAACCATGGTGAGATGAAGTTTGGATCATATTATGTAGACGGTTATTATGAAAAAGATGGTGTGAGAAAGGCTTTAGACTTTGCAGGTGTTTTTTTCCATGGGCATTGCTGTCGTTATAGAGCTGATTATATTAACCCCCAGTTCAAAATTCCTTTTGGAACACTCATGACTATGTTCAATGACAGGATTGATGTTTGGCAACGTGTACACCATCTAGACACAGAGGTTATGTGGGAATGTCAGTGGGCTAGTCTTAAGCGAACAGACCCTCATATAATTGATTTTATGTCTACTTATTCAGCACCAGAGAGACTGAAACCTTCTGATTCCCTTTTTGGTGGAAGGGCCAATGCGTACAAGTTGTACCACAAAACTGTTGATGGTGAGAAGATCAGATATGTTGATGTCACTAGCCTCTACCCATATTGTCAGGCTCGGAAGAGCTATCCTATCGGTCATCCAGAAATTATTTTCAGCGATTTAGAAAATCTTGAAAATTATTATGGTCTTGTCAAGGTAAAGATGCTGCCTCCTCAAAAAATTACTATATCCACTGCTTCCCATCAGGTCCGCTGGGAAATTAATGTTCTCCCTATGCCGCACATGTGCGGAAGAGCAAAGTAATGTCATACCTTGCACTCACACCGATGATGAAAGAGCAATTTCGGGAACATGGGTCAGTCTTGAATTGTTAAAAGCCATTGAGAAGGGTTATGTAGTGGTTAAGATCTATGAGGTGTGGCATCTTCCACAGAGATCTGACAGTCTGTTTTGTGATTATGTGAAGACGTTTTTGCAGTTTAAACAGCAAGCCTCTGGCTATCCCTCAGGTGTAATCACTGAGGATGGCAAAAGGGCGTACATCGATGACTATAATATAAAAGAAGGGATTAAACTTGATGCTGAAAAGATAGCTTATAACCCTGCTCAAAGATCAGTTATGAAATTACTTTTGAACAGTCTTTGGGGATGATTCTGTTTAAGAGAAAATCTCGCTAATTCTAAACTTTTGAAAAACCCTGAAGATTTTGTTCATTTCATCTTTGGATGTCAGTACGAGATCAAGTACTTTACTTTCTATCTGACAGCGTTGCACTAGTACAGTACAAACATGCAGAGGGGTCTTTTTATGAGACTCGATGTTAATGTCTTTATTGGTGCTTTTACAACAGCCCATGCTCGACTAGAGTTGTATGATCTAATGGACAAGCTGGGGGATAGGCTTCTCTATAGCGATACTGATAGTGTCATCCATGTGTCTAGAGAAGGAGACTGGGAACCTCCACTAAGTCCATATCTAGGTGAACTGACAGATGAGATTGGCAGTGATGATTATATCACAGAATACTGTTCAGATGGTCCTAAAACATACGGCTACAGAACTGCAAAGGGAAAAGTGTGTATGAAAGCAAAGGGGATAACATTGAATTCAGAAAATTCCAAAGTTATCAGATTGGACTCATTGATCAGCTTTGTTAACAGTTATGTAAATTCATCTGACAGTACTCAGCACATACTAGCCCACACAGACAACATTGTGAGAAATAAAAAGATGGTCACATTGCATAACAAGTCAGTTGTTAAAAGATTCAAGGTTGTGTATAACAAGAGGGTGCTTCTCCCTGATTATAGAACATAACCGTATGGATACTGATAACATTCTCAGTTATTGAGGGTTAAAGGATACAGACGGGTTTGATCCACGGTTTCAACATCCATTCTCAATGATCCTCCGTGGCCCTTCATGCTCAGGAAAAACTTTTTTTGAAAAAATGTTGTTGCAGAATGCAAAAAGTATGATTTCTAAAAATGTTTAAAACATTGTGTACAACAACAATGACCAACAATGATACAGGTGATACAGACCCTGAATTATGGCCATCTGTTTCCACCCAATAAAATTAATTTTTGGATTTTGGATGATGTTATGAAACATGCTAGCGGTAATTCTGAGGTTGAACGAGTTTTCACACAATATGTTCATCACAGAAATTTGAGTGCCCTGTATATTGTCAACATTTTTTTTTTTCAGTGTAAGTCCAGTAGGACCATTAGCTTGAACACAAATTATTTGGTGTTGTTTAAAAATCCCAGAGATGTTGCCCAAATTAATGTTTTAGCAAAACAAATGTATCCTTCAAACACAAAAAATTTCATGGAATGTTATTAAGACGCAACCAGTGAACCTTATGGTTACCTTATGATTGATTATAAAGCTAAAACACCAGAGCAGTATAGTCTCAGAACTGCTTTACTTTCACCATATCCAGTGGTCTATCTCCAGAAAAGAAAATAGTAACAACATTTCAGGGAAGGATGTCTGCAAGACTTTTAAGAAACCTGTCCCTTTTGAAGCTATTATGAAAAGGAACACAAAAACAAAGGCGTGTTATTTTACAGTCAGCTTCAGATGAGTTCATAGCTACATTGTGTGAACTAGCTCTCAACATCCTCCATGGTAATGTACCACTCACCACACAACAATACCACAAGCTTAAGAGGAGAAAAGCAGAGATCGGATTTGTTGCAAATAAAAAGATTGGGGTAAGGAGAAAAAGGCAGATGATTAGCCAGCAGGGTGGGTTTCTTCTACCTCTTTTGGGTGTTGCAGTCCCCTTTATATCCAGTTTGATTGCATCTAAATAATGTCGGGGATGAATTATGCAGAGAAGATGTATATGATATGGAAGCACATGGGTAGCGATATTCAATTTACAATGTAATATGCAAAATGACAATGCAATATGTAAAATGGCAATGCATTTCTGTATTTACATTTTCATTTTCCAATACAATTGTGCAACGTTTGGTGCGAAATGAAAATGAAAATTAAATTACATAATTTTCATTTGCCATTTCATACACCAGTTTTAATATGTAAAATGAAAAATAATTTTAACGCTTTATAAGTTGCAAAATTAAAATGAAAATGTATTACAGAAATGATTAGATATGTATAACATGTTCAAGCAAAAACTGTGGCAAAATTATCATTTAAATGCTATTTTTCTTAAATGCATTAACACTCACAGTCAAGACACTTACGATTGCATTTTCTTTCAATGTCCCGCAATGAATGTAGCAAAATTCAATGTGCACATTGAAAATGCATTCCGAGCCGATCACGTCTCCGCCCCCTCGAGCCATGTCAATCACTGCGTGAACAAGGCGGGGCTTGCAGAAGGTCTGAGACTCAAATCTCAAGAAGAGGATTCAAGTGAGAGAACATGGACAAGACCGTTGGTCCGTGTATGTTTTGATCATTTCGATTTATGGCTTTAATATTTCATTCGCACTGGTAGCCGGGGCTGAAACGCTGCTTTCATCTGATTGGTAAAATTGCTCCAGCTTCAGCTCGGTCTTTTCATTCTTTCAGGCAGAATAAGAGTCAGTGCGAGTGAAGCACTGTAATGTCTGAAACCACCGCTCACTGTTAATTAGCATAATATTTGAATCAGATGTAGCTGGGCACATAATTCGTGCTGCTGAGACCTGCAAATTATTTCTAGGTTGTAGTATTGTATGAATATTGTCCCACTGATAAATACAGTGCAAATAGTTCTGTCTCTTTGGAAAAAAGTGAAGTGGAAATAAAAATCAATAATAGACTGAACAATTCCATGTCTGTAACATTTACCACTCTCATCTTTTAAGTCATAAGGCACTAGGTATGTGTGTGTGACATTAATAAATAATTGTAAAAATTAATATTGTTACATTTCTGAAATAAAAATAGTAAAATTAGCTCTATGCTGCTCAGTGCTCCTGTAGCCTACCCCAGAGCGCCCTCTCGCGGCTGTAGACGGTAATGTTTTCTCTTGGTTCGTCTGACTCTGACTCGTATTGCTGTATAACTGGCCAGACTTACCTTCCCAAAAAATCCTATTTAATTTTATTTAATAAATTTAACTATATTTATTTCCACTTCACTGTTATCCAAGGAGACAGAACTATTTGCACCGTTTTTATCAGTGGGACAATATTTATACAATACTATAACCTAGAAATAATTTAACAGGGTCTCTTGCAAGTCGCAGCAGCACGAATTATGTGACCAGCATCATCTGATTCAAATATTATGCTAATTAACAGTGAGCGGTGGTTTCAGACATTACAGTGCTTCACTCGCACTGACTCTTATTCTGTGATTCGACCAATCAGATGAAAGGAGCGTTTCAGCACCGCCCACAAGTGCGAATGTAATATTGAAGCCATAACCGAAATAATCAAAACGTACACGGACCAACGGTCTTGTCCATGTTCTCTCACTTGAATCCTCTTCTTGAGATTTGAGTCTCTGAACTTCTGCAAGCCCCGCCTTGTTCACGCAATGATTGACATGGCGCGAGGGGGCGGAGACGTGATCGGCTCGGAATGCATTTTCAATGTGCACATTGAATTTTGCTACATTCATTGCGGGACATTGAATGCAAATGCAATCATAAGTGTCTTGACTATGAGTGTTAAAGCATTTAAGAAAAATAGCATTTAAATGATATTTTTGCCACAGTTTTTGCTTGAACATGTTATACATATCTAATCATTTCTGTAATACAATTTTCATTTTCATTTTGCAACTTATAAAGCGTTAAAATTAGTATTCATTTTACATATAAAAACTGGTGTATGAAATGGCAAATGAAAATTATGTAATTTAATTTTCATTTTCATTTTGCACCAAATGTTGCACAAATGTATTGGAAAATGTAAATGTAAATACAGAAATGCATTGCCATTTTACATATTGCATTGTCATTTTGAATATTACATTGCAAATTGAATATCGCTACCCATGTGCTTCCATAATATGATTCCACAACACCAGTTGGATAAGTTGAGAAAATCCAACCAGCGCGAGTCTTTACAGCAGGTTGTGGAGAATGATCTGGCTATGACTATAAGAAATATTTTGTACAATAAAGATCTGGAGCCATATGAGAAAGCCAAGATGTACACCTCTGTTTTGCAGAGGTATATAACATTGTCTAGGCTGGGGGACAAGGAAACAAATACTTTAACACTAAGCTTTCCGACAGCAGATTACTACCACAGACAGTCATGATGTTAAAGACGTTGTTGTGGATGAAGTTTTAAAGAATGTTCCGCAGACGAGTTTAAAAAATATTCGTTACATTTTAGATAAAATGTCTAAAACTAAAAACATTGCTTCATGGACTGAGTTTGTGTTTAAAGGTAGAACTATCAAAGGTTTGCATATACTGAACTTAGTAAAAAGTGTAACAGCTCCACAGAAGATTGTGGATGAACGAAGACCAACAGGATGGCATGAGTGGAGGCTTTTGTGACATTAAATATACCATATTCAACAATAGCAAACCATTATGTTAGACATGCTATTAACTCTTTCAAAACCAGAACCGCTTCAATTCCGAGTTCATCCAAAAAGAATAAAAAAACAAAGAGATCTCTCCTGAGTACACCAACTGCCAATTATTCAGAAGATACAATTTTCAAATCACCTGTTCTTGACAGAAGCCAATGATTAAGTTTTTAATGTGTGTGTGTGTGTGTGTGTGTGTGTGTTTTTTTTTCAATGTATAATCTTGTGATTACCAGTATTGTTTCAAACAAATAAAAAGATGAGGTGAAAAATTTAAGTCCGTTTTATTTGTTTTTACTGAAAATTATTTTTAAAAAAATGAACATTACATTTACATTTCACCAGTTTGTATACATTGTACACATTTGAATACATTTTCATTGAAATGAGACAATTTTAGTTTTTTTTACAAAAAAGACACTTTTTTGTCATTTTTTATAAAATCATCAGTATACAGACTCATTACATTTTCATAATCCAAACCCTTTGCCATATGGTAGAGAAAAAATACACACTGCTGTCCACATGTGTCTGATGAAAAATCTTGGACTTGCCTAGTTGACTTTTGTACAGACATGGTATTAAGGTGTAGAAAGTCTTTAATCATTGTAGGGAAATGATAATGGTCTGGTTTTTTATGAAGAAACAGTCGAGCAACAGTGAAGGACAGCAGCTTGTGAGTGTTTTGTGAGTGTTTTGTGTCGTTTTCTAGCGTCATTGCTAGGAAAGTTTTTGGTTTGAATTGTGTGTGTCTTACCCTGGTATATACGTGCTGAAAGTGGCGCTTGGTTTTGCGTTTGCCTATCGCGCGACTGCCCAGTTTCGATCTGCTAAATAGTGAGGCGTGGCCAGCTGACTTCAATCACAGGTAATAAGGCAAATACAAAAGCGTTAGGTTTCACCGCGGCAGCGGTCGCGGCAGCCCTCGTGTGAATCCTCCTTGTGTGAAGACCAACGAGTGTAAAGACTCTACCTGCGCGACTCCACCGAGCAAGGACACAGACAGGGCACTTGAGTATTGCTTTTCTCCTCTTTATTTACTTTTTGTATACCTTGTTCTCAAATATCTCTTACACTTGCAGTCACTATGTGCTTTCAGATCTCTACTATCACTACTAACACTCGGAGAGCAAGCTATGTACGTCGCAGGAAGGCCTGTCCCTCTGACCTCTACTACTACGCTCTCTATTCCAGTTGGTTTTTGGAACTGCCAGTCTGCAGTTAACAAAGCAGACTTAATTTCTTCTATTGCTACTCATTCCGGTCTCAACCTCATGGCACTGACAGAGACTTGGATCAAACCTGAAGATACTGCCACCCCTGCAGCCCTCTCCACTAATTTCACTTGTTCCCACACTCCTCGTACCACTGGGAGGGGTGGAGGTACGGGTCTCCTTATATCAAAAGAATGGAAATTTGATCTTCAGCCTTCACCTACAGGTACTGGTTCATTTGAATCACATGCCATTACTGTAACCCACCCTGTTAAAATCCACTTTGTGGCCATTTATCGTCCCCCAGGTCAATTGGGAAACTTCTTGGAGGAGTTGGATGTGCTGCTAACAAACTTTCCTGAAGATGGTACTCCTCTGGTACTGCTTGGTGACTTCAACATCCACCTAGATAAGCCCCAGGCTGCTGACTTCAAAACTCTGCTCACCTCATTTGATCTCAAGCTAGTGTCTACTACAGCGACTCACAAATCAGGCAACCAACTGGACCTCATCTACACGCGCTGTTGCTCTGTGGACAACTCTTGCATTTGCTCCACTGCACACCTCAGACCACTTCCTCATTACTGCTAACCTAGCACTTACTCCTGAAGTTCCTCACACTCCAACGCAGGTAACCTTTCGACGGAACCTACGCTCACTCTCTCCATCTCGCCTATCTTCTGTGGTTTCATCCTCACTTCCTGCGCTCTCTCAGTTTTCTGCTCTGGACATGAACAGCGCTACGGACACTTTTGCTCAACTTTAACATCTTGCTTGGACAACTTTTGCCCACTGTTGTCTAGACCAGCACGCACCGCCCCATCTGCCCCCTGGCTGTCCGAGGTTCTCCGTGAACATCGCTCTAAACTCAGGGCTGCAGAGAGGAAATGGCAGAAATCAAGAAACTCTACCCACCTCAGTGTGTATCAGTCTCTCGTCTCTTCCTTCTCTGCAAATGTCTTCATGGCTAAAACATCCTACTACCACAACAAAATTAACAACTGTTGTGACGTTCGGACACTCTTCAAGACTTTCTCTTCTCTTCTTAATCCGCCGCCACCACCTCCTCCATCGACTCTTACAGCGGACGACTTTGCAGCTTTCTTCACAAATAAGACAAGATCCATCAGTGACTACAGTAAAATACAGACCGGTATCCCTTCTTCCATTCATTGCAAAGACACTTGAGCGAGCTGTGTTCAACCAGCTTTCTATGTTCCTTGTACAGAACAACCTCCTGGACAGCAACCAATTTGGCTTCAAAAGTGGCCACTCAACTGAGACTGCTCTGCTCTCGGTTACTGAAGCCCTGCGACAGCAAGAGCAGCTTCAAAATCCTCGGTACTCATCTTACTGGACCTGTCTGCTGCTTATGATACTGTTAATCACCAGATTCTCCTGTCCACCCTCAGAAAGATGGGTATCTCTGGAACTGCACTCCTGTGGGTTAAGTCCTACCTCTCTGACAGATCCTTCAGTGTGTCTTGGAGGGGTGATGTTTCAAAGTCACACCACCTTGCTACTGGGGTTCCTCAAGGCTCAGTACTTGGACCACTTCTCTTCTCCATCTACATGACATCATTAGGATCTGTCATTCAGAAGTATGGCTTTTCTTATCACTGCTACGCTGATGACACCCAACTCTACTTCTCATTCCAGCCAGATGACCCGACGGTAGCTGCTCGCATTCCAGCCCGTCTGAGTGACATTTCTAGCTGGATGAATGACCATCACCTTCAGCTTAACCTTCCGAAGACAGAACTCCTGGTGATTCCAGCTAACCCATTGCTTCATCACAACTTCTTTATACAGCTGGGCTCATCAACCATTACTCCTTCTAGGACAGCCAGAAACCTAGGAGTTGTGATGGATCATCAGTTAAGCTTCACAGACCACATTGCTACAACGACCCGTTCCAGCAGGTTTGCCTTATACAACATTAGGAAGATTAGACCCTTCCTGTCAGAGCAAGCAACCCAACTTCTTGTCCAAGCTCTTGTTCTCTCCAGACTGGACTATTGTAATGCTCTCCTGGCGGGCCTTCCTGCATGTACTGTCAAGCCTCTGCAGTTGATCCAGAATGCAGCAGCGGGGGTTGTCTTCAATGAGCCGAAAAAAGCTCACGTTACACCTCTCCTCATCAGGTTACACTGGCTACCAGTAGCCGCTCGCATCAAATTCAAGGTACTGATGCTTGCCTACAAGACGACCACTGGCACGGCACCAACTTACCTAAACTCACTGGTTAAATCTTATCTGCCCTCCAGAAGTTTGCGCTCTGCAAGTGAACGACGCCTTGTGGTTGCCATCCCAAAGAAGTTCAAAATCACTCTCACGGACCTTTTCCTGGACTGTGCCCAGCTGGTGGAATGACCTCCCAATCTCAATTCGTACAGTTGAGTCTTTACTCATTTTCAAGAAACATCTAAAGACTCATCTTTTTCACCTGCACTTAACCAACTAACACTAGCACTTTTCCTTTTCTTGTCTTTTCATTTATAAAAAAAAAAAAACCTGGCTCTGTGTTCTATACTAGACTAATTGAGACTTGTCATGGCACTTGTATACTGTAGTTGTTCTCTTGTTGACCTGACTGCTTCTATTGTTCTCATTTGTAAGTCGCTTTGGATAAAAGCGTCTGCTAAATGATTAAATGTAAATGTTATTACCAAAGCTGTCATAAAAACATCCTACATGATTTTTGCTTATGTATATGGCTAACCAATGTTCGCCAGGAAGTAGAGAAACGTGTGTATTAAATACAACCATTGATGGTAATATTCTTAATGGTACTTTAGGTAGATGGTCACACGGTAGAACTCCAAGAAAATGAGTGTTACATGAAATCTTATCCAGCACAGCTGTGAGTTGGACAGTGTCCATCTTTTGTATTAATAGTAATCAACCAACACCTGTCTACGGTTTGACACTTGTATAATACTGTCGAATATAGCATAGACAATTAAAGTAATTGTATGGGGGAGCGGTTGTCTAAAACGCACTTCCAGTCTTATATTGCCCGCCTTGATAAGTGATATGTGTTGCCCACACTTTTCATCTGGTGTGAGGTTGAATGCGTAGAGTGTATAACCTTGTAGGAAGTCCTCCCTGTCAATAGATAGAGCCTGATTTTTAAGATGTTTTCCAGAAGACAGCGCTAACTGGTAAAATTCATGCACTGCGGAACCGCTGCCATATTCAGGCTGAAGAGGCTTTGAGGGGTACTGACGTCCGTCAACATATAAGGCTAAAAATTCTAGATCATAATGTTTAAATGCAAAGGGGTTTTTATTATAGGAACCTGTAAATGCATCATTGTCAACCATCGCTAGAACCACAGATTTTGGCAGAGTTCCTAAGAATACGTTTTCTTGATTGCAGACACGAGAGCCAGCAGGAATTGAGAAGTTTTTGAGGTTCAATCTGTCTATGGGATACTTTGCTGTGGTTGAGAGCAGTGCTTGCGCATGACCTAATCTTACAACTGGTGAGACGCTCACTTTTTTCACAAATAGCGAGGCTGATATGATGTTTAGTTAGAAGCCACAGCGTCACTCCTCATCAAACAGAATTCCTCTTTACCTCTTGTCACCATGTAATGTTGTAATGCATCTGTAATGGATGCTTTATTGACCGGTACGTAATGAGGCTTGTCGTATCTAACACTGACAATCTTATTATTTTCACCATCTATATGTACACATCTCAGTAGCGGCACATACGAATCACCAACTGATTGGTATTCTATGATATCTGTGTATATATACAGAGTATAGAACCCCATTTATGTCAGCTTGATGCGGTGCTTATGTCACAGCTGTAACCCCACCGATGTAGTTTTCATCATGCTTTTTTGCAGATTCTATAGCGGCCCCTGGTTTTAACCCTAGTATAATAGCTAAACTCCCAAAAAATGTCAGAGAAATCTTAGGAGGGACTTTTAGAAAGACTTTGTTTTTAACATGATCATATCCGAGGGTTGTTCCTGGAGGTAAAGTTGTATTTATTTCTCTAATCAGAAATACAATATCTTCGTAGTAGCCTGTCTTTAGTCTGTTGCATAGCTTTGATATACTTTGACCATCATTATCGATACTGATTTTTATTCCCTCTCAAACTGCATGATGACCGTGTCCTTGTTCATCAAAATCCTCTAATCTGTTCCGACCATCGGTTGATTGAGTATTCGAACTCAATCAATCCAACCTCCCACTCTCCTTTTAGGTTTAGAGTTCTTGACAACATGGTTCTATAACTAGAAATAGTATTGTCTGGATAAACATATAAGGATGCATTACAGGGGTGCGTAACGTAAAAACCAGCCTCAGACATTGCTGTTTTTAAATGAATGTCTACAAATCTGAGAGGGTCGACTGTTTTTATGGTCTCTGTACATCTACCACATCTTTCTCATTTACCCATGTATTGAGTTTGGAAGGCCATCCAGCCCACTGGACCAAAACCATAGATGATCGCCCACGTCGCTTATTTTCCAAAATTTTATCTATTTTAAATGCTTTGTTATTGCTTACAAATATTGTTTGTAATTCCTGCTCATAAAAAACACCATCATAATCACAGAGTCTATAGACAGGTGGTTGTCGAGGGATACATTCATTCACTGTGAAAAATTCCTCTGTGTAGTTTTTCTCATATCCCTTTGTAAGCGGGCCCCTTACTTTAGAGATTCTAACTATATGCCCAACATATACTTAAATAATGGTTTGACACTGTGTCGCTCTCTAGAGCCATATAGGTTATGTAGCACAGTAGATACATTTTCTTTGTTCACATCAATTGGTCGCATCTTGATACTTCTGTGATAACTAGCATTGTAACTATCTGTGATGTCTTGAAGTATATCGATGTATCGCCTGTAATTTGTAGCTGTTAAATAATGCCACATTTTTCCTTTTAAAGTCCTGTTAAAACGTTCTATAACACAAGATTTTAATTCACTGTCTGTTGCAAAATGTATGATATTGTACTTTTTTGCCAAGCTTTGAAAATGTTCGTTAAAAAATTCCTTTCCTTTATCTGTTTGTAATTTCAGTGGTACACGTCCCTCTTTCAGTATGGACTCAAAAGCTTTTGTAACCTCCACTCCACTCTCATTTTTTACCGCACGTGTCCATGCATATTTACTGAACAGATCTATACATGTCAACAGAAAATGATTGTTGTCATTTTCTTTGGCATATGCCGTCATATCAACTTGATCAGCCTGGAACTGCATGTCTATACCATAGACAAAAACTCTATTTCGTTTGTATTTTAGTGGGGCTGTTCTGTGTAATGTGTAAGCATCCTCACCGACCAGCCAGTCTGAAACTTCTTTATCAGTTAAGCGAACCCCTTTATCCTTTAAAACAGCATCTTTTAAACGTTTTTTACCTCCTAAAAAACCAGGGTTAGAAGGAGTATAGTAAATCTTTTTCATAAGCTGTTCAGACATATTGCCACTTCAGAGTTTACAAGTAAAATGGCTTTTATTTACCAGAAAAACAATTAAAGAAGAATCCAACATACTTTAAACATCATCAATATACTGAAGAAACTTTACACACATAACAATATTTTTATCAATGATGTTGTCGACCATTGTTTCAATAATCTCACAAACATTTGTCTGATCATTTCTTGAAATCAGTGCCACACATAGATCTGTTACATATGTACATAGACATAAAATGTCATCAATTCTAATGCTACTACCACATTGAGTCATTAGGTCTAGTATTTTTTTCTGATAGTCACAGAAACTGATTCACTAGCATCAATACACATACGCATCACATCAGACCACTCATCTGACATAGCTCTTACAATAGCCATTTGATTTTGTTTGTAAAACGTTTGACATCAACAGCACATCCATTTAATGCTAAGGAGGCATCAGGATTATCGTCAATGATCTTATACAGTAAGTTGGTAATTTCACATCTTATACGCTGTTTAAATAGACATTTTGTCAGAACATTAACACACTATGTATTCCCCATAGTGGTGTTATACTCGTTGAGTGTCTGGACACCCCTTCCAACAGTCCACTGCGTCATAGACAATCTGTTCACTGTTGTTATCCACAACTTTTTCTCTGACTTCACGAAGCTTCTCCACGATGAACACCTCGTCACGTAGTTCACACAGAATTGCCGTCCACTGTACCCTGGATCCTCTGAGGATTAATCCTTAAACCATACCGGTTCAGGGCTTGACCCATTATGTGTTTTAGCGCAGGCTTAACAAGATTACGTGACAGTTCCTCAAAGTATGCATCAAAGAAATAGGCTCCTGGTTCAAACAAACATGAGTGCCTAAGTTGACTAGGATGATCCACTTCACACCCTAGGCATAGGTCCTTAAGCTTTTTGTTGATAAGATGTTCCAGTATTATGACGATGGTTGCTTTTATAATTTTGAACCCTTTAGTGGGGATACATCCATCTGTGTCATCAATTCCAGCTCTAGATTTAGCTCCAGCAGAGTCGTACGGTGTTGTGAGTAAGCTCAGGTTGTGATAGCCCAGTTCCATGCAGTATTTATCCAACCAGCTGTTGTCTCATGTTTGTGGGAGGGTTTCCATAGGAGTTGCACCGTCATCACCCATCTCTGGTGCAATATCCATGGTTGTAGCGTTATCATCAGGCATTGTCGGTACACTCTCCATGGTTGTAGGGTCTCTGGGGTGTTGCTGTAGCAGTAGGTCAGTGGAGAATCTTGAGACATGGTGGAGCTGGACTAGCAAATAGGTGAACAACCTTGAGACATTGTGGAGCTGAATGTTTGCGAGCGTTCTGTTCTTCATGTATTTAATGGGTGTAGTATGGGGGCGGAGAAAAGAGGGGGTCTCTGGTCTCAGGAACGCCCTGTTCTGGATGGAATAATTTCACCTTTACAGACGTGTAACCATCAAACATGTCACACCTTCTAAACATAATGTCAATAATTGAAAAAACAGTGTCGATTATACGAGTATCTTTCCACTGAAACAAGAATCTCGCATCGTAGTGCATGTAATGCTCAGACTCAGGGATAGGCCATACACCCTCTTTGGGTTTTGTCTTGTCATTGCAGCAAAGAATATAAACACCATCATCAGGCATGTTTTTACTACGATCTCCAAGCACGCGCAACCTTGTGTCAGGAATCACACCACACCACTCTGCTATGTACAATGGAGCGTCATCACAGTCATTCAAATCTCTCCAAATGTGATTGTAGAACAAACACCAGTCCTTAGCTGGAAAAAGTAGCAAGGTACATTCGGATGTAAAATCTTCTTCAGCAGCCCCTGTGTAGAGTTTCACAGTCCGCATTACTTTGTCAAACACAAATCATCCCACGCGACCATCAGACATAGAGAAATCATGTTTCACTATATCCACATCTTCATTAAGAAACTTGATCAATTTAACTCCTTGTTTTTTCCTTGGTGCAAATGTCAACTCTTCTCTCATGTCAACAGGTCCTTTAGTTGGTGAAATACGCATTATCTTTCTGACTGTTTTAGGGGTTTTTGGAATGGCGGAAGTCATTGTGACAGGAGTATGAAGAATGTCTTCTATGTCTTAACCACTATATCCTGAACCTTATTTAAAAACAAAACCAGAACGCTTGAAGGAACGCCCTAGATTGCTCTAAATTCATAGCACATGGTAAATCCTGATGACTGAATTATGCAAAAATGGCCGCTGCCATAAAACATCAAGGAACAGGATTTATCTTATCTTATCTTTATCTAGGATCTGTTTATCAATGTGCACTGGCTACCAATAGCTGCTTGCATAAAATTCAAGGCATTGATGTTTGCCTACAACTACCACTAGCCCTGAACCCATTTACCTAAATTTATTACTTCAGACTTATGTGCCCTCTAGAGGCTTGCGTTCTGCAAGTGAACGTTGCTTGATTGTGCCATCCCAAAGAAGCACAAAGTCACTTTTACGGACTTTTAAATTAAATGTTCCCTCCTGGTTGAATGACCTCCCCAACTCAATCTGAGCAGCTGAGTCCTTAGCCATCTTCAAGAATCGGCTTAAAATCCATCTCTTCCATCTTTATTTGACTCTCTAACTTTAGCACTCACTATTTTAATTCTATTCTTTAAAAAAAAAAAATCGAACTACCTTTCTAATCTTTTTGTATTCTACTTTCTTTTCATTTATTATGCAATTATGTGTGTGTGTGTGTGTGTGTGTGTGTGTATTTCTAAGACCTCTAACACTAGCTTGCTCTATTCTTATTCTATCTGTTTTCTCTTTATTTATTATCAGTGTTTGGAATAATGGCGTTTAAAAGAACGGCGTTAGGTGACAACGTTATTTTTCAGTAACGGGGTAATCTAACTAATTACTTTTCCCGTGTTTACAACGCCGTTAACGTTACTGAACGTTAAATGCGGTGCGTTACTATGCATTGATTTAATATGTAATCCGAACGCACCCCTGGCTCACACAGCGAGTGAGCAGGTGGGTTAATAATAACGAGATAAGCGATTATGATTGGCTAAGGCAGAGTCATGTGTTTCATGGTAGCCAATCAGAGCCAGTGTTTTTACACACACGCGCCAGCGGCGCCAAACACACACAGTCAGTCACACACACGCAACAGCTACACAGAGATTCGCAGCAGCAGCAGAAATGGCGAGTCAGGAGCAATCCGATGAAAAGTTGGCATTTTCAAGGTGGAGATATAAGCACTACTTCAAATTCATTGTAGTCCAAGGCAAGAACGTGCATGTAATGTGTACATGTAATGTGTGACACACGCATCTACAAAGCTAGTGGCCAAAAACACTTTTCTTACAAAGAGTGCAGGATAAAACTCTTGCTGTCTGTTGACGTGCAATAAATCTCGAAAGTTGTGTACGAACACCTGTATGTTCTACTTATTTCAACTGACTTGTGAAAACTGCTAAAAAAAAACTAATTCTTTGACATTTAACAACTTTTTTTTTTTTACAGTAACGCAAATAGTTACTTTCCCTGGTAACGAGTTACTTTTATTATAGAGTAATTCAGTTACTAACTCAGTTACTTTTTTGGAACAAGTAGTGAGTAACTATAACTAATTACTTTTTAAAAGTAACGTTCCCAACAGTGTTTATTATATTATTTAAAAGCCCTTGCTAAATGTACTGTGTTAAGCTAACTGAGACTTGTTACAGCACTTATATATCATTGTTCTTTTTGTTGTTTTTGTTTGCTTCCACTGTCCTCATTTGTAAGTCGCTTTGGATAAAAGCATCTGCTAAATGAATAAATGTAATGTAATGTAAAGCAATTTTTATTTTATTGTTATTTTTTTTTAAATAAATTTCTAATGATATTATTTTTCTTCTCCAGTTTGCCGAAATACAAACATTTAACCAGTGGATGTTATAACTCGTTATTTAAGACTAATTTATTTAAAATTGCATTACATTTTGAAGAAAAGGTTAAGTAAAAGATATAATTAATGTCATATAGTACATATATTTAACAAAATTACCCTTTTTATTTATTTATTTTTCTAGTTAAGTAACAAATTTAGATTAGATTAGATTCAACTTTATTGTCCCAGCACATGTAAGGTACATGCCAATGAAATGCAGTTATCATCTAACCAGAAGTGCAATAAGCTGTAAGTACAGAATATACAAGGTCTACAATATACAATAACTATACAGAGAAGTATTATGGACATAATTTACAGAATTTAAATACTATCAGCATGATATACAAATAGGTGTACTATGAACATACCATACAGATGGATTATATAAAAGTGTATGTACACTATAGGCAGAACTATAAACATATGAACATCATTTACACTATTGCAATGGACAGTAAAGTGCATAGAAAATATTTCAGTGTGCAAGTGGATTACTCAGTATTCTGGATGAACAGACAATAACAAGTAATAACAAGTTCACAGTTTTTTTGCTTGTTGCAAATAAATCAGTCAGATGTAGCGATGAAGAGGGGGAGGAGTCTGTGTGTGTGGTGTGTGTGTAGGAGGGGTGTTGAGAGGTGTAAAATTTTGAGTTTATACTCACTTGATAGCTTTTCAGGGACATTGTTTGACGTCTTGAAGCTCTGACTTAGTGATTACATGAGACGTGATTTTGTTTCTCTCAAGACGTCTGATGATCGTTCATGTTTATTTGCTGTGGTAACTAGAAGTAAAGAGAAAGAGATGACCGGTGTTGTGTAATATTTGGTTCCCGTGAAAAACTGTTCCCGTGTGTGGAGTTTACATGAATATTCATTAGTTCCCTTATTGTGGGCATGTCCTTGAAACAACACGCATACGAATGGAACTGAAAATATCAGTGCACTGCACACTCCTCAAATCACTACTTGTTTAATGGATTATTTAGAACAGGTAATGAAGTGTCTATATTAATCAGTGTTTGGAAGGTTACTTTGGAAATGTAACAGGTTACAGATTACAAGTTACCCTGTCTAAAATGTAACAGTAGTCTAACTTTTTCAATTACTTTATTAATGTAACTAATTACTTTTGAGTACTTTTTGGTTACTTTTCTAAATTTGTGAAAATTAAATAATAATAAATAAAAGCATATACATCAACTCAAAAACAGTTATCTAATAAGTATGTGTCATATTCTGTATAATAAACTCCTGAAACATTGGTGTTTTTTTAATGATCATCATGATATGATGATAGTTTTCTCAAAATAAGTCAAATGCATGAAGTGACACAGAGCAGTTCTAGAAATTATGTTTATGTGCTCGTGTACTCATATGTTGAGATGGCAGAGGTTGAAAACACTGCAAGCTTCAGTAGGCCTATGTGTAGTAAATGAAACTGCATGCCATTAATTTACAGAAGGGTCGGACTGCGAAAAAAATTCAAAATGGAAAATTCAAACTCATACAAATTCATGGGCAAAACTATTTTTTGTATGGATTTGACATAAAAAAAAGGTTTAAATCTTTAATTTGGGGACATGCAAAATAATTAAAAGTTATCTCCTGAACTGCACCTTCACTTCCATTTTTCTCTTCAGTCTCTTTATTTTGCCCTGTTATCCATCTCTCTCATGACTTTAATACTCAAGATTGAACAAAACTATACTTTACAATACAATACTCTACAATACTACAATATATTTATAGAAAAATCCTAATACTGTACACGAGTCATGTTTTTCCCTTACAAATATTGACCATGCTTTTATTAGCCTATATAAAAGTACAATAACCTTGTTTTTTGTTTTGCAAATGGATTTGTATTTATTTTTAAATAAATACATTTGTAAAATAATTTTACATTTTTGGTTACCACAGTTAAACAATAGTAACCATTTTCTCTGGATGTATAGTAAAATAATAAAACGTAAATTTTCATAAGGGTTGTGTGTCACAGTGTCTGGGTTGTGTTCCCTGGGTTTCCACTAGGTGTCCTCAGTTCCCACAGTGTTTATCATTTATCACTTCCTGTCTCCTTATTTGGTCACCTTCCTCCTTGTTTAGTTAATTGATTGTTCCCCACCTGTCTCCTGTTTCCCCATCATCCTTTTGTGTATTTATACCTGGTCTGTCTGAGTCTTAGTCACGGAGTCCTTGTTTAATGTTAAATGTTAATTCATGTCCGTCAATGCCTTGCCTTGCCTTGCCTTGCCTTGTTTATGTTATGTTTGGACTTACCGGTTTTGACCCTGCCTGGACTGTGTATTCTCTTTGGATTTCCCTTTATTAAAGACGTACTCGCAATTGGTTCTCTCTCCTGTGTTTTCCATAACACCGAACGTGACAGAAGGACTCCGTCCCTACAAGAGCCAGCGGTATGTCGGCTTATGTCTCCTCTCCAGCCCAGCGCCACAGCACAAGATGGCCGCCAGCCCAGCGCCACAGCACAAGATGGCCGACTCAACGCCTGAGTCTCCAGACAAGGTGTCACCGACTCGCCAAGAGAGAGGGCGGAGGAGGAGGAGACAGGCGTCTACCGTTCCTCAAAGCCCAGAGGACGTTCCCGAGGCGTTGCCCGATGCTGTTCCGGAGACCGAGGCGGTGCCCGATGCTGTTCCGGAGACCGAGGCGGTGCCCGATGCTGTTCCGGAGGCCGAGGCGGTGCCCGATGCTGTTCCGGAGGCCGAGGCGGTGCCCGATGCTGTTCCGGAGGCCGAGGCGGTGCCCGAGGCTGTTCCGGAGGCCGAGGCGGTGCCCGATGCTGTTCCGGAGGCCGAGGCGGTGCCCGATGCGGTTCCGGAGGCCGAGGCGGTGCCCGATGCCGAGGCGGTGCCCGATGCTGTTCCTGAGGCCGAGGCGGTGCCCGATGCTGTTCCGGAGGCCGAGGCGGTGCCCGATGCTGTTCCGGAGGCCGAGGCGGTGCCCGATGCCGAGGCGGTGCCCGATGCTGTTCCGGATGCCGAGGCGGTGCCCGATGCTGTTCCGGAGGCCGAGGCGGTGCCCGATGCTGTTCCGGAGGCCGAGGCGGTGCCCGATGCCGAGGCGGGACCCGATGCTGTTCCGGAGGCTGAGGCGGTGCCCGATGCTGTTCCGGAGGCCGAGGCGGTGCCCGATGCCGAGGTGGAGGCCATTCCCGATGCGGTGTCCGAGGCCGCTCCCGATGCGGTGCCCGAGGCCGCTCCCGAGGCCGTGACCGAGGCAGTGCCCGAGTCCATTCCAGAGGCGGTGCCCGAAGCCGAGGCGTCTCAAGTCTCCACAGGCAGTCCAGAGTCGAGTCAGGTTCCAGTTGACCCTCCAGAGGTGAGTCAGGGGCCAGTGAACTCTCCAGAGTCGAGTCAGGTGCCAGTGACCTCTCCAGAGTCAGGGCCAGTCACCGTTGAACTTTCAGAGTTAAGTCAAGTCACTCGGTGGTCTGCTGCTCCGCCCTGTTGGACTCCGGCATCGACCACAGGGGCGTGGTGGTCATCTGCTCCATCCTGGAGGACTCTGGCCTTGACCACAAGGGTGTGGTGGTCTTCCGCTCCGCCCTGGGGGGCTTCCGCTCTGACCACACGGACGTGGTGGTCTTCCGTTCCGCCCTGGGGGGCGTTTGCCCTGACTACACGGTTGTGGTGGTCTTCCGCTCCGCCCTGGAGGACTCTGGCCTTGACCACAAGGGTGTGGTGGTCTTCTGCTCCGCCCTGGGGGGCTTCATGTTGTTTTTTTTTTTTTTTCTCCTTTTGTTTTTGTGTTAATGTCGGTCCCTGTTCCTTTCTGTTAGTCTGGCCCTCCGTCCCTCCCCCTGAGCCTCCACCTGTCCGCCTCCCTCCTGGTCTCTGTTTTGTGTCTGTCTTGGAGCGTCTGGGAGCCGCTCCTTAGTAAGGGGGTACTGTCACAGTGTCTGGGTTGTGTTCCCTGGGTTTCCACTAGGTGTCCTCAGTTCCCACAGTGTTTATCATTTATCACTTCCTGTCTCCTTATTTGGTCACCTTCCTCCTTGTTTAGTTAATTGATTGTTCCCCACCTGTCTCCTGTTTCCCCATCATCCTTTTGTGTATTTATACCTGGTCTGTCTGAGTCTTAGTCACAGAGTCCTTGTTTAATGTTAAATGTTAATTCATGTCCGTCAATGCCTTGCCTTGCCTTGCCTTGTTTATGTTATGCTTGTTTATGTTATGTTTGGACTGCCTGGACTGTGTATTCTCTTTGGATTTCCCTTTATTAAAGACGTACTCGCAATTGGTTCTCTCTCCTGTGTTTTCCATAACACCGAACGTGACATTGTGTTGTTGTCTGTCGTAGCTTCCCCAAAAATTCTGATTATTTTTCAGCTAAATTACTACTGTAACATTACAACTGATAATAATGATGTCCTTTATATAGTATTTTGAGTGATGACTAATGAGCAATGTGCTGCTGCTTGATTAAATAAATAAAAAAACAAAGACAAAAAAGCATCTTTACAGATGAAACTGACATGAAACCCTGAACAGTAGTTCTGCTTCTCTGCTCCAGCTGTGCGCTTCCACAGTCCACTCTTTTCTCTCTCTCTCTCGCATTGATTACTCTTAGTCTGATCCAAACCGTTTGGCGGAGGCACGGAGAGCACGGAATCATGACTAACAATTCATGATTTATTAGAGATTTAATTATCAAATGTCGGATTCGCAAATGATCGCTTTAGTACATTCGGCAGGCAATTGACCTACTTTTGATTTAGTCATCCAAAATGTGGCATATTCCGTCCGCGTTATGCATTCCGTTTTTTTATGACTGGATTCTATGAACCAGACTGTGTTTCCGCATCCCGGAAATTATTAGGGCGTATGTCTCAGAATAGTCAGTGCAATTTGGGAAAGAAATCAGTTAAATCTGTATGTGGATGTGCGTAAATATTCAAATGTAATCCCCTTTGTAATCATTAAAAATTTCATAAGTAACTGTAATTTAATTACAAATTTTTTCTTAGTAACTGTAACTAATTACAGTTACATTAATTTTGTAATTAAATTATGTAACGCTGTTACATATAACTAGTTACTCCCCAACACTGATGTTGCAACTCGTTCTCATCAATCTGCGTATAAATAACACGACTTTACACTTTCTAGTTGCGTGTAATGCATACGCCAAATGCCAATTTTGCGTGCATATGATGCGCCAATCCTTCACATTAATTTCGGTGGACAGCAGATGCGTCCTAAAAACACGCGTTCATCTTCAGCGGCAGTGATGTCACCAGCGAGGCTCGTCCAGGTCACCTGATGCGCGTACACCTTCAAACAGGTAAGCAAGGGTATCGATCTTTTTTTCTTCTTCTTTTTGTAATGATATCACGTGGTTAACTGTATTGTTTTAATTATTTCAGTATTTCTGCATTACGTTAGATGGGGTCGTGTGTTTAAAGGGCAGCGTATGCTCAAATTATGGGACAGTGGGCTGCTCAGCTAGCCTACCATTGTCAGTAGCCTAAGCTAACCTCTACTGTATATAGACCTGTTGCAGTTTTAAATAAATAATGATGTAACATGGGTCTTCAGCTTTTAGACATGGATGATGCAAGGACAACAAATCAACCAACCCAATATCGCGTGATAATCGTGATCGTGTAAAAACACATTTACCATATTTTTACAATAGTAGCCAAACTGTTGCTCGACCACGTCATGTGTAGCCAATACACAGTAACTACAACATATTTACCATGCTTCTCCTACTGTAACCGTAGTTTTACTCTGGTATTTGTAGTTACTAACACACAATAACCACAACATTTACTATGGATTACCCATAGTAACCGTAGTTTTACTCTGGTATTTGTAGTTACTAACGCCCAAAAACCACAACATTTACTATGGGTTTACCACATTAACCGTAGTTTTACTCTGGTATTTGTATTAACTAATGCACAATAACCACAACATTTACTATGGGTTTACCAGGTTAACTGTAGTTTTACTCTGGTATTTGTATTAACTAACGCACAATAACCACAACATTTACTGTGGGTTTACCATGTTAACCGTAGTTTTACTCTGGTATTTGTATTAACTAACGCACAATAACCACAACATTTACTGTGGGTTTACCATGTTAACCGTAGTTTTACTCTGGTATTTGTAGTTACTAACACACAATAACCACAACACTTACCAGGATTTTACCACAGTAACTGTGTTTTTACTCTATACTATTTGTAAAACAGAGTAACCACTAAGTTTGCCACGCCTTTAATACCTTTTTGTGAAGTAATTGTAATTCAGTGTTTTTTCTGTCTTGCAGTTACGTCGGATTACATACTCCACAAGAACCTGTAATCCAGCAGCTCTTTAAAGAAGCCATCTCTTGTAAAATCTCTCTCTCGCTCTCTCGCTCTCTCTCTCTCTCTCTCTCTCTCTCTGCTAGAATTATCAGGGAACTTCAACTCCACACTCCCAATGCTGATTTTGAAGAAGCTGTCAAGGGGGCTGAACAAGTCCTTCAAAGGTTCAACCATTCACAGGTAATGTTGAAGACTTTTAGTTATAACTGATTTGCTTTAATGAACGCATTCTTATATTATGTGGTAATCAAATATTTTGGTCACAGATTTCATATAGCCAAAATTGTAAATTCTACTTACAAGTACGGAAGAACCATCACTTCTACCACAAAAGACTGCTTTTTAAGTTATCTTCCTGATGTATCCAAATTCCTTAGCATATCCAAAACCTCAGAACAACTTGATGATGTAACAGAAACTATGGACTCTTTTTTAGCACTTTGAATAAAGTTTCTCCTTTACGCTTAAGGAAGGTTAAGGAAAACAGTTTGGCACCATGGTATAATGAGCATACTCGCACCATAAAGAGAGCAGCCCGAAAAATGGAGCGCAGCTGGAGGAAAACAAAACTAGAGGTATTTCATATTGCTTGGCGGGAAAGTAACCTATCCTACAGAAAAGCATTAAAAACTGCTAGATCCGATTACTTTTCTTCTCTTTTAGAAGAAAACAAACATAACCCCAGGTATTTATTCAATACAGTGACTAAATTAACGAAAAATAAAGCCTCAACAAGTGTTGACATTTCCCAACACCACAGCAGTAATGACTTTATGAACTACTTTACTTCTAAAATTGATACTATTAGAGATAAAATTGCAACCATTCAGCCGTCAGCTACAGTATCACATCAGACAGTGCACTATAGACCCCCTGAGGAACAGTTCCACTCATTCTCTACTATAGGAGAGGAAGAATTGTATAAACTTGTTAAATCATCTAAACCAACAACATGTATGTTAGACCCTATACCATCTAAGCTCCTAAAAGAGGTGCTTCCAGAAGTCATAGATCCTCTTCTGACTATTATTAATTCCTCATTGTCATTAGGATATGTCCCCAAAACCTTCAAACTGGCTGTTATTAAGCCTCTCATCAAAAAACCACAACTTGACCCCAAAGAACTAGTTAATTATAGACCTCGAATTATAGATCTCGAATCTCCCTTTTCTGTCCAAGATGCTAGAAAAGGTGGTATCTTTACAATTATATTCCTTCTTAGAGAAAAATGGTATATGTGAGGATTTCCAGTCAGGATTTAGACCGTATCATAGTACTGAGACTGCTCTCCTTAGAGTTACAAATGATCTGCTCTTATCATCTGATCGTGGGTGTATCTCTCTATTAGTTTTATTGGATCTTAGTGCTGCGTTTGACACAATTGACCACAACATTCTTTTGCATAGACTTGAACATTTTGTTGGCATTAATGGAAGTGCATTAGCATGGTTTAAATCGTACTTATATGACCGCCATTAGTTCGTAGCAGTGAATGAAGATGTTTCATATCGATCACAAGCGCAGTATGGAGTACCTCAAGGCTCAGTACTAGGGCCGCTACTCTTCACGCTTTATATGTTACCCTAGGGAGATATCATCAGGAAACATGGTGTTAGCTTTCACTGTTATGCTGATGATACTCAGCTCTATATTGCTTCGCGGCCCGGTGAAACACACCAATTTGAAAAACTAATGGAATGCATAGTCGATGTAAAAAACTGGATGACGAGTAATTTCTTACTGCTAAATTCTGAAACAAACAGAGGTGTTAATTATAGGACCTAAAAACTGTGCTTGTAATAACCTAGAACACTGTCTAAGACTTGATAGTTGCTCTGTCAATTCTTCGGCATCAGTTAGGAACCTAGGTGTGCTATTTGATCGCAATCTTTCCTTAGAAAGCCACGTTTCTAACATTTGTAAAACTGCATTTTTCCATCTCAAAAATATATCTAAATTACGGCCTATGCTCTCAATGTCAAATGCAGAAATGTTAATCCATGCATTTATAAACTGCACTGGCTCCCTATCAAACATCGTATAGATTTTAAAATATTGCTTATTACTTATAAAGCCCTGAATGGTTTAGCACCTCAGTATTTGAATGAGCTCCTTTTACATTATAATCATCTATGTCGACTACGTTCTCAAAACTCAGGCAATTTGATAATACCTAGAATATCAAAATCAACTGCGGGCGGCAGATCCTTTTCCTATTTGGCGCCTAAACTCTGGAATAACCTACCTAACATTGTTCGGGAGGCAGACACACTCTTGCAGTTTAAATCTAGATTAAAGACCTATCTCTTTAACCTGGTTTACACATAACATACTAATATGCTTTTAATATCCAAATCCGTTAAAGGATTTTTAGGCTGCATTAATTAGGTAAACCGGAACCGGGAACACTTCCCATAACACCCTATGTACTTGCTACATCATTAGAAGAATGGCATCTACGCTAATGTTTGTCTGTTTCTCTCTTATTCCGAGGTCACCGTAACCACCAGATCCAGTCTGTATCCAGATCAGAGGGTCGCTGCAGTCACCCGGATCCAGTACGTATCCAGACCAGATGGTGGATCAGCACCTAGAAAGGACCTCTACTGCCCTGAAAGACAGCAGAGACCAGGACAACTAGAGCCCCAGATACAGATCCCCTGTAAAGACCTTGTCTCAGAGGTCCACCAGGACAAGACCACAGGAAACAGATGAATCTTCTGCACAATCTGACTTTGCTGCAGCCTGGAATTGAACTACTGGTTTCGTCTGGTCAGAGGAGAACTGGCCCCCCAACTGAGCCTGGTTTCTCCCAAGGTTTTTTTCTCCATTCTGTCACCGATGGAGTTTCGGTTCCTTGCTGCTGTCGCCTCTGGCTTGCTTAGTTGGGGTCACTTCATCTACAGCGATATCGTTGACTTGATTGCTAATAAATGCCCAGACACTTTTTAATTGAACAGAGATTAACTGCCTTTTACTATCATTTTGCATTATTGACACACTGTTTTCCTAATGAATGTTGTTCAGTTGCTTTGACGCAATGTATTTTGTTTAAAGCGCTATATAAATAAAGGTGACTTGACTTGACTGTACATGCACTCCCCCCACCCACAATTCCTGCCGGACCGAGACTCGAACTCACAACCCTTGGATTGCAAGGGTTTCTAACCATTCTAACCATTGCGACTCTCTAACCATTAGGCCACGACTTCCCGTGGATGACTTGCATGACTGCCACGACTTCCCGACAAAGCTTTCAGAACAACCACCCAATAAAGCATAATCTAACCTTGAGGTCAAAAATGCATGGATTAACAATTCTGCATTTGTTCTGTTATTTGTTATTCTGTGGCATTTATCACAGTTGAATCCCTCATCTGCGATAGATAAACTGTACAAGTGGCAAGAGGTGCAAATAACAATAGCAGGAGAAGCCATTTCTCACCGTGCTTGATGAAAAATTCTTACCACAGTTGTTTAATGAACTTGTGAAAAACTGGAGCGAGAGAGAGGAGAGGAGAAAACAGCGATAGGTTCGAATGAAAACGCTAATGACAAGCTAACGAGTGCTAACGCAATGCAGGTGTACTGCACTCATGGATATAAAATAAAAGTGAACGATCAAAATTTATCTGATAAGATTGAACGATAATATCAGAATATCAGACTTTTTAACCATTTATCCATGTCCACCCCCATTTCAGGCCAGCAGAATCTAGCTGAAATGGCAAGCTTGTTTTTTTTTCTAATTCTAAAATAAAAATTGGCTGGCCTCTTTTTGTCCAGCAACCACTTCTTATAAACTTAACATTGTTTTTTGAGGAGATGTGATAAAGTTTACCATCTATTGAAATAGCGTTATTGTAAAAATCTAAACAAATAACCCGCAATGAGGTTCTAAAGGTCTAATTGAAGGAATACACCCATTTAAACTGAAATTAAAAAACAGGTCACTGTCAATGTGTTAGTTGCTTTAAGTCAGTTAAGTATAGTGTCTTGACAAGCACTGACTTTTTGTTATTATCAAGTCTTGGAGTATGACTATACCTCACTTTATTATGAGAAAACGTGTCAGTGTAGAGGAGTTATCACTTAAAGTACTTTGCTTACCATCAACTTGAAAACTGGAGGAACATCTGCAAATGAAATATTTCTGCTCTTTTTTTGAGACAAATGGATAAACAACTTGAGTTTTGTAATTTAGAATTTCCTCATATAGATTTGACCTATATGAGGAACTATATTCCAGCACTGTATCAGTAAAAAGGTAAATAGATTGATCAAATAGAATATTAGTTGAAATGTATTGTTGCTCTATATGGAAACAGTAATACCCTGAGTTTGAACGTCAGCATGGACAGATTACACTAATTTGCAATGAAAAAATTGTACTGCAAAAACTCGGACATAAGACAAAAACAATTGCAAGATGAACAAAAAAATAATAGAACATTAACTGTAGTGTGAGAATAATTTTACTATGCTACAGTGTAGCAAGACATTTGTCCCTTTTTGCTTTCCTTACATCCAGTTGTGTTTGGTGTATTTGCATGCGGCAGTGTTGCCAAATACGCAGCTACTTTGGGGCAATGTTCGATTAAATATTTGGTCGTGTTTATAACACAGATCTGGCAACCCAAGTGGAAACAGGAATTCCAGAGGGGAACAGAATTGACTGCTACACTGGGTTTAGTCCAGGTGTTGTGCCCAATTTCGACCCCCTGCCGAATTATTACCTCCCTAGTATTGGTAGTTTTAGGAGTAGGTGTGGGGGAGGGGTTAGGATTAGAGGTGGGGTTTAGGATTAGGCAATCAGGTAGCGACTTGAACAAGGGGGGTAATAATTTGGCAGGGGGTCGAAATTGGGCACAATACCAGAACGAGGGCTGTGTGAACAAAAGCCAGAACTAATGCCGTAAAGGCTGTGTTGTAGTAATGACACACATTTTGTGCTACTCTTTTACCAGGTGTTTTGAAGGTAGATCAACATTCGCGACGAAACAGAGTAAACTGTAATGAAGCAGAGATCAGTTAGTTCCTCACTTTCCGCGCTAAAGCTGAGAACGTTCGTCAGCTTAAGTGAAAGTTAACGTGCCTAGCATTTTTGACTCATACATTACATGTCACACCCTGATGTCACGTGTCTTTACGGGACCTTTACGGGTTGTGTGTGAATGCACGCACATATTCCGGGTAATCACTGGCAGTGTGAAAGAGCAAAATCTAGAGACCCGGGAATAATTGCCGGGACACATTACCCGTGTATTTTCCGGAATCGCCATGTGAAAGGGGCTTATAGTCAAAAGAGAATCTATGACTTCTGAAAGCACCTCTTTTAGGAGCTTTGATTGGATAGGGTCTAACATACATGTCTAGTTTAACCAACTAGACCTTACTATTAAATTAAACTCAGAGATTACACAATTTTGGCTAACACAGAAGCATCAATCTGGTTCCCTCGACAAAAAGCTGAATTTCAGTTACTGCAGAAAACAAGCTCTGTGACCAACAAAGTTAGTGCTTCTTACAAAAACTTTTCATCAAGATAATCTTCACAAATGAAGACAACTTTTAGGAATTTTGAAGCCTAGACACAATTGCCAGAAGTAAAATATCCAAATTTTGGCTTGTAAACAAACCACACACTTAATCACATCATGTACTTCAATGTCACCATCACTAAGCTTCCTACTGTTTCAATCTTAAGTTAAAAAACACATGATTATAAGTTTGAGTTAGACTAGTTTGAAAGAGCATGAGTATAAACACAGTGTGGCTGTGAACTTGTGGACTAGTGAATGTTTCTTACATCCCCTTTAGTCCCATTCAGAAATCCCATTTAAAATGCGAATATATATATATATATATATATATATATATATACAGTATGTATGTATATATATATATATATATATATATATATATATATATTTTTTTTTTTTACCATAAATTCAAAAAGCTCAGTTTCAGGTTTTAGCACTCAGTCCTGCAGCACTCATACTTCCTGGTTCTCTGGCAAGAACTCTTGCTGCTGCATTTTGGACTAGCTGTAGTTTGTTTACTTAGCGTGCAGAACAACCACCCAATAAAGCATTACAATAATCTAACCTTGAGGTCATAAATGCATGGATTAACATTCCTGCATTTGACATTGAGAGCATAGGCCGTAATTTAGATATATTTTTCAGATGGAAAAATGCAGTTTTACAGAAGCTAGAAACGTGGCTTTCTAAGGAAAGGTTGCGATCAAATAGCACACCTAGGTTCCTTACTGATGCCGAAGAATTGAAAGAGCAGCCATCAAGTCTTAGACAGTGTTCTAGGTTATTACATGCAGAGTTTTTAGGTCCAATAATTAACACATTAACACTTTTCAGAATTTGGCAGAAAGAAATTACTCGTCACCCAGTTTTTTATATTCACTATGCATTCCATAAATTTTTCAAATTGGTGTGTTTCACCGGGCCGCGAAGAAATATAGAGCTGAGTATCATCAGCAGAACAGTGACAGCTAACACCATGTTTCCTGGTGATATCTCCTAAGGGTAACATATAAAGCGTGAAGAGTAGCAGCCCTAGTACTGATCCTTGAGGTACTCCATACTGCACTTGTGATCGATATAATACATCTTCATTCACTGCTACGAACTGATGGCGGTCATATAAGTACGATTTAAACCATGCTAATGCACTTCCATTAATGCAAACAAAGTGTTCAAGTCTATGCAAAAGAATGTTGTGGTCAATTGTGTCAAACGCAGCACTAATATCCAATAAAACTAATAGAGAGATACAACCATGATCAGATGATAAGAGCAGGTCATTTGTAACTCTAAGGAGAGCAGTCTCAGAACTATGATACGGTCTAAATCCTGACTGGAAATCCTCACATATACCATTTTTCTCTAGGAAGGAATACAATTGTGAGGATACCACCTTTTCTAGTATCTTGGACAGAAAAGGGAGATTCGAGATTGGTCTATAATTAACAAGTTCTTTGGGGTCAAGTTGTGTTTTTTTGATGAGAGGCTTAATAACAGCCAGTTTGAAGGTTTTGGGGACATATCCTAATGACAATGAGAAATTAATAATAGTCAGAAGAGGATCTATGACTTCTGGAAGCACCTCTTTTAGGAGCTTAGATGGTATGGGGTCTAACATACATGTTGTTGGTTTAGATGATTTAACAAGTTTATACAATTCTTCCTCCTATAGAAGAGAAAGAGGGGAACTGTTCCTCAGGGGGTCTATAGTGCACTGTCTGATGCAATACTGTAGCTGACGGCTGAATGGTTACAATTGTATCTCTAATAGTATCGATTTTAGAAGTACAGTAGTTCATAAAGTCATTACTGCTGTGATGTTGGGAAATGTCAACACTTGTTGAGGCTTTATTTTTCGTTAATTTAGCCACTGTGTTGAATAAATACCTGGGATTATGTTTGTTTTCTTCTAAAAGAGAAGAAAAGTAATTGGATCTAGCAGTTTTTAATGTTTTTCTGTATGATAGGTTACTTTTCCGCCAAGCAATACGAAATACCTCTAGTTTTGTTTTCCTCCAGCTGCGCTCCATTTTTCGGGCTACTCTCTTTAGGGTGAAACGTGTTGTCTAACCCCAATAGAGTTCAGAATGTCTATAAATGCTTAGCCCAATTCATCTTTTTCATTGTCAACATGGATATTAAAATCACCAACTTTTAAAACTTTATCTGCAGCCAGAACTAACTCGGATGTAAAATCACCACTCCACTCAGCCGGGACACCATTCGCACTGTCCTGTTAGAGAGAGGGTGGGTTGAGCCTTTTAAAATGAATGTGAATCTTTTTATGGTACTTTTAATATGAATAGTTTTCTCAAAAATGAGCATTCTATCATCATTTACTCAGACTCGTGTTGTGCATGTCATGTCATGTCAAATTATTGATCTAGTCAAACAAATACTGTCTATTTAATTATACATGTGATGTGCTTTGAACAGTGGCAGGATGTGAGTTTAGATTGGCCTTAAATATTTGTGGTATGAAGATTCACTTAATAATTAATAATAATAGAGAAGTATTTTAGGGTTACTGTACATGATATGCTTGCTACGTATTTATGTTAATAATAATATCCTTAGACGGTCATTACATACAACACTCCAACTACAGTTAATTAAATAACCTACATAGCAGCAAACCAGATACTGTCTGGGTCTGGGCTCTGCAACAGCTGTAATAAACCATCCAGCAATGTAGGCACAGAGGTTCTTTCCATCAGCAGAGCATGGCCATCTTCATAATTTGCTAAGTTTGCAGACGACTAACCTTGTGACAAATAATAAAACAATACCCATAAGTGATGTTTAATGGATTGAAGTTTTAATATAATCCAATTGCCAAGCAATCAAGACCTAAGGAGAGAATTTACAAGCTTTTCGTACCAGCTGATGCTCTTTTGCTACTCCCGGAATGAGGATCTTGGCTTGTGTGCTACCACATAGACGGCCAACAGCAAATGCTGCATTCATGGCTGCGCCGCAATAATGAAAATTTTATTTGATGTTAGTGAATACTTTCGCATTTAACAAGCAACAAGACATTCAAAAACAATTAATGTGGGATAATATTAGTTTAATCTTACAAATGTAGGGCTTTTAATAGATTAAAATAAATAACAATTATGAATTTCATTATTGGTTTGGTATAATTCATATGGTTAATGTCAGATTTAGAATTCTGATTATGTAATTACAGCATAAAGACTACTGAATGTTTCTGTGTGTTTCTTTAGCAAAGATATAATTGGGGTAATCAGGACCCCTTTTTTTTAACTGGGAGTCATTCGCACAGTGGTTCTGTGTTTTTGCTTTAAAATACCATTTTGTGATATTAATTAAATAAAATCAGTGTATTTAAAAAAAAAAAATTCAAACAATAAATTGATATTTGTCTGCGTTCCACTACAGTGCAAAATGCTAATTTAATCTAATCTAAAATTCAATTTTATGTAATTATCCATTAATGATTGTTACTCTTCATTACAACTCATTCTTTCCTAAATTAAGTGGGACACTGACCTTTGTGGCTACATGATAAACATAGTGTCAAACATCCGAAGATCTTGCAGGCAGATGAATGGGATAAAACCTTTTCACAGGTTTCTTCACACAGGGACAGCTGTGCAAGAATAAGTGCTGCAAAGTTAACCGTATTCTCTCTCTCATTCTCTAGAAGAACTGATAGGCTCTCAAGGACCCCACTGAACACACTTTGGATCTGAAGGATCCATGTCCGCCCTGATGTAGTTTCAACCTAACACATGAAGAAAAAGCTTCAGGATAGCTTTTAGACCTAAACACCAGAAATGTGCAACAACAATTGTTATGGGTATTAGACTTTGTAACGATATCAACCTTCATATTCATCCGGAAGAAGGAGGCGGGAACCGGCGGACAATCAAAAACATTTTAATAACAAAATAAACACAAAACAGCGCACCAGCCCCTCACGGACGACTGGTGCGCATAAAATAAAACCCAAAACACAACTAAAAGCCCAGGCCTGGTCCTCTCTCGTCCTTCACTGTCGTCGCTCCAGTTTTATATCCTTCCATCTCCTCCATGGGCCTCGAGACCGGTGGGACGAACAGGTGTAGTTCATCTCCAATCACTCCCCCGGCCTCGCTCCCATGTCCCTCGGCCCCGCCCCACTCGTCACATACCCCCATCGCCCCTCGCAGGCCGGGGGGTACTCCCGAGACTGCGCTCTACTCCCCCCCCCCCCTCCCTCCGGGGGGGCCGCTCCCAGGGACCTGCGGGAACCTGGGGGTAGGACAGGCGAGGCGAGAGAAAAGGAGATGGAAGGAGGAGCGACAGAGACGAGAGAGGGGAGAGAGGAAAAAAAAAAAAAAAAAAATTCCGGTTCCCAGACGCACCGCTGCTCGGCCCTCCACCAGCTGGGTGATCTCCTCCGCGGTGCCTGGCGGTGGCACTGGACGGCCCTCGGCGGACGGCACGACACTCCTCCGCCGCCCGGTGGACGACGACGGCTCCTCCTGTTTTGGGCAGCCGGCAGGAGTCCCCCGTTCCCTGCTCCTCCCCGTTCCGGCGGATGGCAGCAGGCTCCGGCCACCTGGCGAACGGCGCCGACTCCTCCGCTCCCTCACGGACGGCAGCCGTCTCTCCACATCGTGGGCGGCCGGCAGCGAGCTCGCCCGTCCCCGGCAACTCGCTCCAGTCCACCGCCTCGAGCGTCCATGGCGGCACACTCCTCGCCAGCTCGATGGCACCGCGGATTCACCACAGCGGCGAGGGATCTTCAGCAGCGCGTCCCTCCTTCTCCCGGGTTACGGCACCACTGTAACGATATCAACCTTCATATTCATCCGGAAGAAGGAGGCGGGAACCGGCGGACAATCAAAAACATTTTAATAACAAAATAAACACAAAACAGCGCACCAGCCCCTCACGGACGACTGGTGCGCATAAAATAAAACCCAAAACACAACTAAAAGCCCAGGCCTGGTCCTCTCTCGTCCTTCACTGTCGTCGCTCCAGTTTTATATCCTTCCATCTCCTCCATGGGCCTCGAGACCGGTGGGACGAACAGGTGTAGTTCATCTCCAATCACTCCCCCGGCCTCGCTCCCATGTCCCTCGGCCCCGCCCCACTCGTCACAGACTTATTTGAAGAGATTTAGATTAAATTTTATAAGAATTTATAGGAAAATTCATTGTATTACACATTGCTTGTAAATTGTAGATGCTGTAAATGATCACTATTAGGGGAAGAGGGGGGAAGAAGCCCCCAGGGTAAGATGACCAAAACACACACACGCACACCATTAATTTACCTCTGCTCCACAGTGGTGACAAAACTCACATCAGGATATTTAAAAATTGCATGCGCACAAATACATTTAGGTAGAAAACTGTGCAGGTAGCCTCAGGTCATAGTTATCATACACTCTTAAGAAAAATGGTTCTAAACAGTACCAGAAAAGGGTTCTTCGGCTTGTAACAATAGCAGAACCCTTTTTTGTGCTAAACATTTATAGGGTTCCATAAAGAACCATGCTTTGAAGATGCTATATAGGACCTTATTGGTGTTATAAATAACCTTTTTAATGATAGTTTATTTTCATTAATATTAGTATATTAACATATTTATATAATTATTAATATTATGTTATATATATATTAATATTATTTATTAATATTGTTTTTTACTCCTCTATCTGCTAGGTACAATCCTCCAGTATCTGTTAGGGTACATTGTGCCAATTAGGTACTTTTATTTTTTAATGACGTGAATTTATAGCAAATATGACTCTAACAACAGTTATTAGCAGAATACATTAATGAATGACAATTGACATTGAACATAAATAAATAATAAATAAATAAATAAATAAATAAAAAGTAAAATAGTGAAATGAAGACCAAGTTTCTATATTTTCATAATCCTCTATGATGCCTGTAAGTCCATCATTATGTGTATTTTGGTGTGACTGAGTGGCAGATTGAGAGGCTGAAGCCCCGCAGAGACCAGTGCCCTTTTTCTCTGAGGTCCACGAGGAACTCACCCGGTCATGGCGCTCCACTTACTCAGCCCGAGCCCATGCACAGGGGACCCAGCTGCTGACGACGGTGGAAGGGACGGAGAAATTAGGATACGCACGACTGCCCCCCATCGAGGATGCTATCGCGGCCCACCTGGCGTCTTCTCCCGGCTGGAAGACCGCCTCTATGCCTTCTAGCCCATGTCGAGCTACTGCTCACATCGCCGAGAAGGCGTACATATCAGCTGGACATGCACACGATGGCCATCTTGCAGGTCTTCCAAACTCGGCTCCTGGGGTCCCTGGACGAGGGAAGCCTGGACCCAGAGTCACTCAGGATATACCAGGCGAGTGTTCCCGTGCGCGGTAGAGCGTCGTGAGCCAGAGTCACCGTTCTGCCAGAGGCAGCCCAGGAAGCCCCGTTTTGGTACGAAACCGGCCTCTAGCAGCCAAGGGTGCCCAGCGGGCAAGAAGGAGCAGCGTTCTTGAGAGAGTGTGGCGAAGAGGTTGTGTTCCCGCCCAAAGTTCGTCAACAATGTAAATGTTGTGGCAATGAAACTGATGTGTTCTGTTTCAATAAACATGCATTACATGCCTCAGCAAAAGAGCTTTCTTCCTCCCTCTACTATTACCCGCGGCATAAGCGAAGCCTCTCCTCCGAGAGACGCTTCGCAAAGCGAAAGCTCGGGGAAACCCGAGGAGGTGACTATGTATGTTCCCGTGCAAGAAGCAGCGGACGAGTCACCTGCCATTCATATAGCGGTCAATGCTTCCCCAGTGGCTGGCGCGCAGCCCCCGCCGCAGCATGCATTAATACCCCCTGTATTGAGTCATCTGAGCACGTGGGCGATGCTCCCGGCGGCATCTCATTGGGTGATCAACACGATAAAATGCGGCTATACGCTACAGTTAGCTCGCAGACCACCCTGCTTCGGCGGTGTGATTATGACAGAATTATCAGAACAGAGCGCCCCGCTGCTACGGGCAGAGATCTCCTCTCTCCTGGCCAAACAGGCAGTAGAGATAGTGCCCGAGGAACAGAGAAATTCTGGTTTCTACAGCCATTATTTTCTAGTTCCGAAAAAGGATGGAGGTATGCGCCCCATCTTCGACCTGAGATTACTGAACAAAGCGCTCGCGAAACGCACGTTCAAGATGATAACTGTGAAGCAGATCCTCGTGCACATTCAGCCCAACGATTACTTAATTGCAGTGGATCTGAAGAATGCATACTTCCACATCCAGATAGCCCCACATCACAGGCGCTTCCTGCATTTTGCATTCGAGGGTGTGGCATACCAGTTCAAAGTGTTGCCGTTTGGGCTCGCTTTGGCTCCCCGCGTATTTACAATGTGCATGAATACAGCGCTTGCTCCCCTGAAGATCAGTGGAATCTCGATGACTGGTTAGTCACCGCGTGGTCGAAAAGCGGTCTCGGGGAAGACAAACACAGACTTCTCGCCCACCTGACAGGTTTGGGGCTGTCTGTGAACATTCAGAAGAGCACTCTGCAGCCGCGCCAATATATCACATTCCTGGGTATGATACTAGACTCGCGCATTATGATCGCAAAGCTGTCAGAGCTGAGAATCCAGTCGATTCACAATACACTAGCCCTCTTCGTTCAAGGCAGAGCTATCTCCTTAAGAACATTTCAGAGGTTGCTCGGTCTGATGGCAGATGCAGCCTCCATCTGCAGACTGGGCTTGTTGCACATGAGACCGCTTCAACACTGGTTACAGAGCCTGCATGTGTGGCAGATCAGCGTGGAGTATATCAGCGAGTGCTGGAGACAATAACAGAGGCTAGAGCCCCTTCGACAAGTCGTTTATTCACTCTGAAGTGGAAAGTATTTGCTAACTGGTGTGTTGACAAAAATGAGAACCCCAGGAGTTGCGATATCTCCATTATTCTGACCTTCCTACAGGAACGTCTGGATGCTGGCAGTTCTCCATCTACAGTGAAAGTCTACGTGGCCGCTATTCGCCAGTTTCGAACTTCAGACCAGCTTTTCGTCTGCTACGCGGGTGCCAAGAAGGCAGCGCGCTGTCGAAGCAGAGGCTATCATACTGTATAGTGGAGGCTGTGCGACTGGCTTATGCTTCCCGGAGAACCGATTGCCCAATCGGTGTGCACGCCCACTCCACAAGGAGTTTGGCGTCGTCATGGACTTGGGTGAAAGGCATGTCTATTCAGGACATTTGTTTCGCAGCGGGCTGGTCGTCTCGCAACACGTTTGCGAGGTTCTATAATTTGGACATTCCCTCATTCGCATCACATGTGCTGTCAGTCCAGGAGGAGGGAGTTGAGCAGTCATTGGACTAGGCTATGCGCATATGCCCTAGCCATGGTTTCGACCAAATCTTATAGACAAACTCTGATGTATACATAAGCTAACGTGGCCCCCTTATAATGCCCGCATTATAAGCCGGCAGTGTATTCCCAAGCACCAACATATTGCTGCATTTTCCCCATATCGCACCAGTGTTGCTTATCTGGGTGCAAGGGATTAAGATGAAGTAGGAGCCAATTTGGCTCGGTGCCAAGAGGTGTTTCAACAAGGTCCGGTACCCGACCTAGCGCACTGTAAGAATTAGTGCTTATGCTCTTCTGTGGCTCGATACGAGCTGGGCAAGACAGTTTTTCCCACACGGCGGGGGTTTTATTGTTCCCCATACGTAATGTCGAGAGACCGACTCATTAAGGGAACGTCTCAGTTTACTCTCGTAACCTTAGTTCCCTGAGAGGAGGGAACGAGACATTACGTAACCTGCCGTGTGGAAAGCCTTCCAGCCTTGAAACTCTCGTTCAGTTGAAGATTCTGAGGTTTTTTTGGTGCCCGCCGTCACCTATATTGATGGCTGTCAGCCAATCAGGTGAGGGCGGGGGTGCCATTGGCTATTTGCAAGCAAAAGAGTTATTCAATCAGACTTCATAATTTCGAGGAAATGGATTTCCCCATATGTAATGTCTCGTCCCCTCCTCTCAGGGAACTAAGGTTATGCGAGTAACCAGAGACGTAATTCATTTACTCAAAGAGTACACTTACTGAACTGCTGTGATGAGACAACTGAAGATGAACACCGAGCAGAGCAAATAACGAACGAACACGCCCACTACTGGAGCGGTTCTCGTTCTCGAGTCAAGAACCGGTTGCATTGGTTTTCGGATGACCAGTACACTGAACCTGAGAAACCTTTGTCCATTACTATAATATCGGTAACTTTTTCCAGGTTATTTTCCCGGCGAATAGAGCAAGCAGCTACGTGCGGGGTCCGACCTGCATGATGTATTTGTTGCCTTCATCCAATTGCGTTTGTGGAAAGTGTTTGTGAACACACTGGCGCGCTTCACGCCCAGGATTTCAGATTGTACTATTTAAGATAAGAACTATTTTACCTAATTTTGCTACATATTCAGTTTGACACAAAATGAGAATGTAGAGGTAACTTTATCTATTTGTACTGTTTTTATTTTATGTAACCACCTTTTGTCATATGATGTCCTGTCATTTCTTTGTCCTCTTTAATAAATAATGTTAAACCCTTCTGATTTAACACATTTGACAATGGTATTGCATGGAAACACAACGTCATGAAAAAACGAGACAGACAATACTCTTTTCCCCGCCCAGGTTTACTTCGATGAAATGGCAAAACATGAAGTGCTGTATGCATATATTTGAGGGAAGTGGTGGACCCACCATTCCCTTCACAAACATAAGTTGGGAGAAATGTATTAAATCAGTGTGGAAATACCTTGATGGCAGAGAAGTATCATTGCAGAAGAGGCAGTACAGGTATACAAGTTACAAAGCCAGGAACCTATATATAAAGGTATTTTTGAGTCAAAACGACTGAACACCTCTGACAGTGCGATTTGTAGTTGTAGAGAAAAGCCACACGTGTATCAGTAAATTTGAAGTCACAGAGAGAAATGTTTTAAGAGTTGCAAACCTGTAGACTTTTTTTTTTCTCTACCACAAACACAACACAACAGTTACACCTTCAAATTCTTCATTGCAGGTGCACAAATCCTATTCTACAAATCACAAATTAAGACACTCGTATGCTCACATTTTTGATACAATTGCTGCAGTGAATATGGTGCAAAACGTATTTACACACCCGCATCAAGAAATGTGAAGTCGTGGAGAAATTTTGCACATTCGCAAATCAGTACGTGAATTCATCCAATGAGAGTAGCACAACTTGTAGAATATTTTCTCAGAAATGTCTTGTATATTTTTCTAACACAAACACAAGTACATAACTACAGCTGCTTGAATCTGCTGTGATGAATCTCAAACACTGTTTTTTGCTTTCAAGTGACAAGTTTCGCGCTCTCCCTTTTGCACTGCGATATTTGGTTCAAAAGTGATTTGTGCATCTGTAGAGGTAGTGGGCGGGACTGTTTAGAGATTAGAGAATTTCAGCCAATCAGAAGAGCTACTTTGGTTCATTGCTGAGTAGCGGGAGGCTGCAGACCTTGAGCAGGTACATATACGCCCCAAGCAGTTTTACGCCCCTGTTGTTCCTCATGCCTCCAGTAGGGGGAGGCTGTATATTAGTATATGAGCCTAGTCATATATCAGAACAGCAGACCATATCTATGATAGCAGCAGACCTTCTTGAAGCGATACGAATTCAGGTATGTTAAATAATCTGCTAAAGTTATTGTTGTTGATTGTATTGTAATGATGCAACATTTATTATTTATAAAAGATTGATGCGATATCAATTCGAAAGATGGGTCAATTTATTTAGAGAGGCAAAAGTACTTGATTGAGTCTGATGTTCTGTCTGACTCAAACTTAGCTAATCACGTATAGGTTAAGGTCTTGTGTGTTAGTTGTGCTCTGCATGGTGTCATATTCACATTGTTTTGTCAAATAGTCAAATAGTTTATCCATAACGTTAGACCATTGCTCTAAAATAATAGTTTTGTGCTTTAATATAGAAAATGCACTTTTGATTTTGTTGTAAAAAAAACTAAATAAGAAGAATGATGCTTGGCTTATTTGGGCTGTGATGAATCTCAATTCTTTCTCTGGTGGTCCATCATCTGTGCTCTTGCTGTTGTGGAGCATGTGTCCATCTTGGAGGCTGAGGAGAAATTCTTGCGAGGACCTGTGACGCAAGGTACTGTAAGGATCCTATAAAAGAACAAATGTTGAAACATGACATCCTGTCATTATTTATAAATAACCATTGTTACTACCACTATGCAACTTTTGCTTTTTTATTTATTTTTATCAGTGAGCGGGAGCACTTTGACAGCAGGATAAAGAAACAATTAAAGAAGAGTGGCAAGCCAGAGTCATCTACAGGAGTCACGCTGTTAAGAAATAACCAAGTCACGGTTTTAATAAATATTTTTTTTGTGGACAATGATGTTGTCTGTTTCTTTTAAACACTTGGAATTTTAGAAAAGGGTTCAATTGTTTTCGTCTTCATAAAATACTATGTAGGACATGTTTTGTAGCTGTATGACGACCAATTTTGAATTGTAGAGCAAATATTTCATTTAGGATCCATATGATTACACAGTACTGTATGTCTAATGGCCTAAATATGGTTAATATCTAAATGTTATTTAATATAAATTCACAACATCTTATATCAGTAGGGGTGCTCCGATCACGATCGGCCGATTGTTAATGTGCATTTCGTCAGTAAAGCCGGTTCTCTAATCAGCGGTAAATTCCATCAGGTGTGTGATTTCACATATAGCAGCTGTTACTACACAGAGCCGTTGTTAACTGAGAAGATGCGCAAATAAATGCTGAAAAAGAATGTGGATATGCGCAGCTTCTCAGTTAACAACGGCTCTGTGTAGTAACAGCTGCTCTATGTGAAATCACGCACCTGACGGAATTTACTGCTGATTATAGAACCAGCTTTACTGACAAAATGCGCATAACGATCGGCCGATCGTGATCGGAGCACCCCTGTATATCAGTCAGTCTCCTGTATATAAAAACAGTTTATAAATAAATATAAATAATACAATTTACAGTAGGTCATAGGTCTCCAGCCCTGAGAAACAACAGGGGCGTAAAACTGCTTGGGGCGTATATCTACCGGCTCAAGGTCTGCAGCCTCCCCCTACTCAGCAATGAACCAAAGTAGCTCTTCTGATTGGCTGTAATTCTCTAATCTCTAAACAGTCCCGCCCACTACCTCTACAGATGCACACATCACTTTTGAACCAAATATCTCAGTGCAAAAGGGAGAGTGCGAAACTTGTCACTTGAAAGCAAAAAACAGTGTTTGAGATTCATTGCAGCAGATTCAAGCAGCTGTATTTATGTACTTGTGTTTGTGTTAGAAAAATATACAAGACAATATACAAGTGTGCAACTCTCGTTGGATGAATTCACGTACTGATTTGCGGATGTGCAAAATTTCTCCACGACTTCACATTTCTTGATGCGGGTGTGTAAATACGTTTGGCACCATATTCACTGCAGCAATTGTATCAAAAATGTGAGCATATGAGTGTCTTAATTTGTGATTTGTAGAATAGGATTTGTGAACCTGCAATGAAGAATTTGAGAAGGTGTAACTGTTGTGTTGTTTTTGTGGGAGAGAAAAAAAAAGTCTACAGGTTTTGCAACTCTTGAAACATTTCTCTCAGTGACTTCAAATTTACTGATACACATGTGTGGCTTTTCTCTACAACTACAAATCGCACTGTCACGGGTGTTCAGTCGTTTTGACTCAAAAATAAGTCTGTCAAACGAGCTAACACTGGCTACCACAGGGAGTGCTACAGCCATTTCACAAATATCACGAAGATAAAACGAGCACAAAGGAGAAGAAAGAAGGCAGAATTAGTTGAAGAAACTGCAATGGAAGGTTGTTATTATATTGTATAGACAGGCAGTGCAGTATTAGACATACAGTACAGGTCAAAAGTTTGAAAACATTACTCATGTTTAATTTTAAATTTTTTTGAAAAAAAGTTTCTTCTACTCATCAAGCCTGCATTTATTTGATCAAAAATACAGAAAAAAAATTATATTGTGATATTATTACAATTTAAAATGATTGATTTTCAATTTATTATACTTTAAATTATAATTTATTTCTGTGATGCAAAGCTGAATTTTTAGGATCATTATCACATGATCATTTAGAAATCATTCTAATACGATGATTCATTATCAAAGTTGGAAACAGTTCTGCTGCTTAATATTGTTTCATAACATGTGATACTTTAAGATACTTTGATGAATAAAAAAAAATAAAAACTATTTTTAAAATAGAAATAGTTTGCAACAACAATATACACTACTGGTCAGTAATTTTTTTTTTTAAATCAATACTTTTATTCAGCAAGGATGTGTTAAATTGATAAAAAGTGATAGTAAACAAGACTTACATTATTAGAAAATATTTTTCTTATTTTGAATAAATGCAGTTCTTTTTAACCTTTTATTCATCATATATTACACAACAGAACTGTTTCCAACACTCATAATAGATCAGAATATTAGAATGACTTCTAAAGGATCATGTGATAGACTGGAGTAATGATCCTGAAAATTCATCTTTGCATCACAGGAATAAAGTATTTTTTAAAGTACATTCAAATAGAAAACTATTATTACCTTGTTTGTTATCTTTATTTTATTAAGTGCACAAAGTTTTGTTGTTATGTCTGTATCCAAAAAAAAAGTAGACCCTTCACAGATTCGATTGATGTACGATGTACGTTAATCTGTACGATTAAAACTGAAAGTGTAATTTAAGTTCTTTTCGGGTTTATCAGGAGAAAATGACTCAAAACGCGTATCCGCGTTAATCGACTTCAGAGGGTTAAGTTGAAATAATGTTTCACAATATTACTGTTTTCTTTCTGTATTTTTTATCAAATAAATGCAGGCTTGATGAGCAGAAGAGACTTCTTTCAAAAACACAAAAAATAGTAATGTTTCCAAACTTTTGACCTGTACTGTACAGTGCAGTATGGACCGTTGTATACAGTTAAGAAAGTAGTATGGTTTACAGTAATATAAACTAAATATATTATATATACCGGTAAGAGGAGAATAGAGTTACAGGATGAACAACATACAGTATACAGATATGAGCAGTGTAGTAACAATATAAGATTAGTACAAAAAACTAGATGAAATTTGTTGGCAAACTTTTAAGTTGGCTTGAATAAGTCTAGCCCGAAAGTTAAGGAAATATAGTTCGATAGATAGGTAGAAAGAAAGAAAAATTAGGTGGAAAGAAAGAAAAAAAAAGAAAGAATAGATGCAAGAAAAAAATAACACATCCAGCAGGCAAGCTATCAGGCTGCAGTACACAGCAGTCTTGAGTGCATGCCAGACATTCCTCCTCCTGTAAATCATGGCTGGAAGGTGGTAGGAGAGTTCTATGGAGTGGACTGGATGACTCTTCCGCCAGCTCCAGAGGCCATACTGGAACTTGTGCACAGCTTGTGTAAAAAAAAAAAAAAAAAACGAATTGTGTTAAGGGTAGATCAGATGTACATGTAAACTGCATGAGCTGCCATGTACAAACCTCTGTCAGTGTGTAAAGTGTGACAGTAAGTCACTTGAAGATGACTAGGGCACATGTGTGTACAGTATGTATGTACACATGTGGGGAGTGGTGTGTTTGCTACTCCTGCAGAAGAAAATGTGTATGACATGTTCATGTACATTATAACTCTGCTCTGTTTGATAGCCTATTGTCCTTTGATAGTTATACTTATAATCGTGTTTCTTTTACATGCAGTTTATTTTCTTTGATAGTTATAATCTGAGTTATAATTATATAATATATAAGTTATAATTATTTGATAGCGAAATCCCCCTATTCACTCTTCACGGCTACACCAATGCCCGGCCCATCAAACGCTGTCGCCTCTGAACCTCCCCAAGTGACTCACAGCATCCGAGCACAGATATTAGCAGGTGCGGACGTAGATCTCATGTCTCTTTTTTCCCTCCTGCCCACTCCCAATTCAAACCGCCAAATAGACTGCGGGGATTTCTCAGTCACGTTAAAAAATCCAAATCTCCTTTCATCTCGATTACTTTCCTTTTCCGAATTCACCATCGTATTCAACCGTTTCACCGAGATAACCTGTTCAGCCTTCCACCACAGGCAACGCAAACTCAATGACTATTTGTCTATAATAGCCGAGCTTGCGTTGTCCTATGGAGGGGGCCACTTTTATACATACAACAAGCTTTTTTCCGCTAAGTGTGCAATCTGAATCGCTCAGTGGAACCATTGCCCTTATTGGGGAGCCCTCGACTCAGACTTGCACAGCCACGTATTTCTAGGCTGTAGGAGCATTTCTTGCGCAGTCTGCAGGTTAGTGGCTCACTCCACCATAACCTGCCCACAAATAAATCCCGATGCACCCCAATACTCCGATACTCCCCCGGCAAAATCCACCAGCCACATCCCAAGATCAGCGACTTCAGCAAACTCGCGTCCAGCCCAACCAGAAGCAGAAAACAGGCAGCTATGCAGTGCTTTCAACAGCGGGAGATGCACCAGACAGCACTGCCGCTACCTACACATCTGCAAATTTTGTGGCGGTGCTCACGCACGCTTAGTTTGCCCCGTGTCTAAAGCCGTGAATAAAAAATCTAAAAATTACCTATCGACTCCTGTGAATATCTTTCGCATGACCATCGAACTAGCACACCATCCCGACAAAGAATTTACAAATTATCTCCTGTCTGGCCTCAGACACGGTTTTAACCCTGGCGTTGTATGCGAGCTTTCCCAAAACATGGTCTGCCATAATCTTCAGTCCACCCTCGAAGAGCCCGACATAGTAGTTAACCTTATAAAAAAAGAAGTCGAGTCAGGCTTAATGATCGGGCCCTTCAATAAACCCCCCTTCAAAACGTTCAGAGTCAGCCCAATCGGAGTGGCTACTAGAAAATTTTCAGGTAAGAAACACTTAATAGTAGATCTGTCATCCCCACATAAATCCACAGTCCCAAGCATCAATAGTTTGAAACCTCTTGACGAATTTTATCTCAAATACCAAGACATAGATCAGGCAGTCGAACTGATTAAAATCGCGGGCCGAGGAGCTTGGCTTGCAAAAATGGACATCACTTCTGCCTTCAAAGTGATGCCTATCCATCCGGACTTTTGGCACCTGTTCGGGATCCGATGGCTCGAGAAATACTATTTCGCCATCTGGTTAACCTTCGGATGCAAAAGTAGCCCCAAAATTTTCGATATGCTATCCGAAGCCGTTTGCTGGATCCTTTCCAACAATTATGCAATTCCATATATTATCCATCTCTTAGATGAGTCATCTTTCTGGTCATTTCACCTCCTAAGGCAATCCCAGCAGCTCATATCCTCACAGTCCAAAAAGTTTTTTCCGAGCTCGGGATTCCCATCGCTCAGGAAAAAACCATGGGTCCTGCCACATCCATCGAGTTCCTCGGCATCAACCTCGACTCGGCTAAATTTCAGCTCTCCCTGCTAAAGGAGAAGATCGATAGAATAATCCTCGTCTCCTCCACCAGCCTCGACAGCCCAAGCTGTTCTAAACATGAACTTCTTTCTCGGGCACTTAAATTTCCCAATGTGCATTATTCCCCAAGGACGCCCCTTCATCGCGCATCTCATAACACTTGCATCTTCAGTTCACTCACTCGAGGACCTCATCCCCCTATCCCACACATGCCGCGACGAACTTAATTTATGGATCCTGTTCCATAAACAATGGAACGGGCTTTCTTTTTTTTTAAAGTTATCTTCCTGATGTAACCAAATTCCTTAGCATATCAAAAACCTCAGAACAACTGATGATGTAACAGAAACTATGGACTCTCTCTTTTCTAGCACTTTAAATAAAGTTGCTCCTTTACGCTTAAGGAAGGTTAAGGAAAACAGTTTGACACCACGGTATAATGAGCATACTCGCACCATAAAGAGAGCAGCCCGAAAAATGGAGCGCAGCTGGAGGAAAACAAAACTAGAGGTATTTCGTATTGCTCGGTGGGAAAGTAACATATCCTACAGAAAAGCATTAAAAACTGCTAGATCCGATTACTTTTCTTCTCTTTTAGAAGAAAACAAACATAACCCCAGGTATTTATTCAATACAGTGGCTAAATTAACGAAAAATAAAGCCTCAACAAGTGTTGACATTTCCCAACACCACAGCAGTAATGACTTTATGAACTACTTTACTTCTAAAATCGATACTATTAGAGATAAAATTGCAACCATTCAGCCGTCAGCTACAGTATCACATCAGACAGTGCACTATAGACCCCCTGAGGAACAGTTCCACTCATTCTCTACTATAGGAGAGGAAGAATTGTATAAACTTGTTAAATCATCTAAACCAACAACATGTATGTTAGACCCTATACCATCTAAGCTCCTAAAAGAGGTGCTTCCAGAAGTCATAGATCCTCTTCTGACTATTATTAATTCCTCATTGTCATTAGGATATGTCCCCAAAACCTTCAAACTGGCTGTTATTAAGCCTCTCATCAAAAAACCACAACTTGACCCCAAAGAACTAGTTAATTATAGACCAATCTCGAATCTCCCTTTTCTTTCCAAGATACTAGAAAAGGTGGTATCCTCACAATTATATTCCTTCTTAGAGAAAAATGGTATATGTGAGGATTTCCAGTCAGGATTTAGACCGTATCATAGTACTGAGACTGCTCTCCTTAGAGTTACAAATGATCTGCTCTTATCATCTGATCGTGGGTGTATATCTCTATTAGTTTTATTGGATCTTAGTGCTGCGTTTGACACAATTGACCACAACATTCTTTTGCATAGGCTTGAACACTTTGTTGGCATCAGTGGAAGTGCATTAGCATGGTTTAAATCGTACTTATATGACCGCCATCAGTTCGTAGCAGTGAATGAAGATGTATCCTATCGATCACAAGTGCAGTATGGAGTACCTCAAGGCTCAGTACTAGGGCCGCTACTCTTCACGCTTTATATGTTACCCTTGGGAGATATCATCAGGAAACATGGTGTTAGCTTTCACTGTTATGCTGATGATACTCAGCTCTATATTTCTTCGCAGCCCGGTGTAACACACCAATTTGAAAAACTAATGGATTGCATAGTCGATATAAAAAACTGGATGACGAGTAATTTCTTACTGCTAAATTCTGAAAAAACAGAGGTGTTAATTATAGGACCTAAAAACTCCGCTTGTAATAACCTAGAACACTCTCTAAGACTTGATGGTTGCTCTGTCAATTCTTCGTCATCAGTTAGGAACCTAGGTGTGCTATTTGATCGCAATCTTTCCTTAGAAAGCCACGTTTCTAGCATTTGTAAAACTGCATTTTTCCATCTCAAAAATATATCTAAATTACGGCCTATGCTCTCAATGTCAAATGCAGAAATGTTAATCCATGCATTTATGACCTCAAGGTTAGATTATTGTAATGCTTTATTGGGTGGTTGTTCTGCACGCTTAGTAAACAAACTACAGCTAGTCCAAAATGCAGCAGCAAGAGTTCTTACTAGAACCAGGAAGTATGACCATATTAGCCTGGTCCTGTCAACACTGCACTGGCTCCCTATCAAGCATCGTATAGATTTTAAAATATTGCTTATTACTTATAAAGCCCTGAATGGTTTAGCACCTCAGTATTTGAATGAGCTCCTTTTACATTATAATCCTCTACGTCCGCTATGTTCTCAAAACTCAGGCAATTTGAAAATACCAAGAAAATCAAAATCAACTGCGGGCGGCAGATCCTTTTCCTATTTGGCGCCTAAACTCTGGAATAACCTACCTAACATTGTTCGGGAGGCAGACACACTCTTGCAGTTTAAATCTAGATTAAAGACCCATCACTTTAACCTGGCATAGACATAACATACTAATATGCTTTTAATATCCAAATCCGTTAAAGGATTTTTAGGCTACATTAATTAGGTAAACCGGAACCGGAAACACTTCCCAATACACCCTATGTACTTGCTACATCATTAGAAGAATGGCATCTACGCTAATATTTGTCTGTTTCTCTCTTGTTCCGAGGTCACCGTGGCCACCAGATCCAGTCTGTGTCCAGATCATAGGGTCACTGCAGTCACCCGGATCCAGTACGTATCCAGACCAGATGGTGGATCAGCACCTAGGAAGGACCTCTACATCCCTGAAAGACAGCGGAGACCAGGACAACTAGAGCCCCAGATACAGATCCCCTGTAAAGACCTTGTCTCAGAGGAGCACCAGGACAAAACCACAGGAAACAGATGATTCTTCTGCACAATCTGACTTTGCTGCAGCCTGGAATTGAACTACTGGTTTCGTCTGGTCAGAGGAGAACTGGCCCCCCAACTGAGCCTGGTTTCTCCCAAGGTTTTTTTCTCCATTCTGTCACCGATGGAGTTTCGGTTCCTTGCCGCTGTCGCCTCTGGCTTGCTTAGTTGGAGACACTTCATCTACAGCGATATCGTTGACTTGATTGCAAATAAATGCACAGACACTATTTAACTGAACAGAGATGACATAACTGAATCCAATGATGAACTGCCTTTAACTATCATTTTTGCATTATTGACACTGTTTTCCTAATGAATGTAGTTCAGTTGCTTTGACGCAATGTATTTTGTTTAAAGCGCTATATAAATAAAGGTGACTTTGACTTATAACAATCTAGCTTCGTCTCCCATGTACTTACACTTATTTACAGACACAGCTCCCTCAATCGGTTTCGGAGGTTTCTACCAAGGTCGTACGTTTGTATCCACATGGCCCCCCCAGATGCAGGACTCGACCCAGTCCTCAGCTCTTTTTGAGCTCTACCCCCTCGTAGTAGCAGCCTTCCTGTGGGGAAATGAATGGGCATCTAAAAGCATTTTAGTGCATTGCGACAACGAAGCTGTAGTTCAGTGTATAAACAAAGGCCGTTCTCACTCCCCCGCCCTCATGCCTCTCCTTAGACGTCTAATATGGATTGCAGCATGCAACCAATTTATAATTATCGCGAAGCACGTTCCAGGTACAGAAAACCAAATTGTTGACTCCTTGTCTCGTTTTCAGTTTCAGAAATTCTGGACGCTGGCTCCAGAGGCGGACCAATTCCCTACTCCGGTTCCTCACTATTCGGAATTAATATTCCCGTAACTCTCCCTCTAAAACCACTTCTCGAAGCATCGCTTGACTCTATTTTCCAAGCAGTTTCTCCCAGAACCCTCCAGTCATACGTGACTGTGTGGAGATGCTTTAAGACATTTCACCTCACTTATAACATCCCTTTCACAGATTTTTCCCTACTCTCTATCACCTCTTTCATTTCGTTTCTCAACGGCGTCAAGGGTCTCTAAGTCGCATCCATCAAAAGCTACCTGAGCGGAGTCCAGTTTTTTCACAAACTGATGACCGGCGCTCCCTCACCAGCGCTTTTCTAATCAAACAAAGCAAAACAGACCAAGCCAAGAAAGGTCATTTTATATAGATTTTCAATCTCCCCTCCCCAATCCAGCCTTACCAATCCATCCTGGCATTTCTACACCTTAGGAATTCCCAGGCAAAATCCCAGCACGAACCACTATTCATCAACGAGTCTAAAAAACCAGTCACTCGTTTCTGGTTCCAAAAACACTTCAGATGTGTCCTGCAATTATCGGGTATCCCAGCAAACAATTTCTCCACCCATTCCTTTCGCATCGGGGCAGCAACTTCAGCAGCCCAAAAAGGACTCTCCAAGCAGCAGATCCAAACTCTTGGAAGATGGTCTTCAGAAGCGTACCAAAGCTATATCAGAACAAATCAGTTTCACATAAAGAAAGCCCACCAAACCCTCATAAGCCACCAAAAAAAATAAAAAAATAAATAAATCTTTCAGTCAGCGACACGTACCTATTGAACACCAACGAGTACATCGCAGCTAAAACAAATTTTCCCTCCGATGGCAAGACGTACCCATCCATACTGCAGATTAAGCTTTCGCCGAACACCAACGGGTGCTTCGCAGATAAAACAATCTCAATTTTCCCTCTGATGGCCGGAGAGACTACCCATCCGGTGTCGCAAATGTAAAAATAAATAAATAAATAAATATAAAAAATAAAAAAACTCCCACCGGATGCCGGCCATAGCCTCCTGGCCAGATAACCTTACCTTTTCTATCCTATGGTCAGCGAGGCTTCTCTCTTCGATGCCAGGAGCTCGAGCTCCCATTGGATGCTGACGAGAGGCTCCCGGCCAGACAACCTCACCTTTTCCATTCTGCGGCCAGCAAGGCTTACCCGTTCGTTGCCAGGACGTAGGTGAAGGCCCCCGGTTACCTTTCTTGCCGTTCTGTCTTACGTACGGAGAGGTTTACCCATCCAATGCATGGAGGCGGGGCTCCCATTGGATGTAGGTTAGAGCCTCCCGGCTAGACAACCTTACCTTTTCCGTCTTTTGGCCAGCGAGGCTTAACCGTTCAATGCCGGGAGCTAAGCTCCTATCGGTCAAAGGTAAGAGCCTCCTGGCTAGACCTTTTCCGTCCTTCAGCCAGAGAGGCTTACCTGTTCGATGCCAGGATCTAAGCTCATATCGGACGTCGGTCAGAGCCCCCTGGCTAGACAACCTTACCTTTTCCATCCTTCGGCCAGCGAGGCTTACCCGTTCGATACGAGTGCTCCCATCGGACGCTGGCGAGAGCCTCCTGGCCAGACAACCACTACCATTCCACATGGTTTAGGTCGCAAAACCGATCTACCCAATATGCAAGCCGTCCGATGCCTGAAAGTACCAAACACACAAACAAACCCTCCTTCCATCCTACGGTCGTCGAGGCTTACCCATCTCATGCCGTGAGTAGCGAACTCCCATAAGATGTCAACGAGAGCCTCACGGCCACACAAACTTACCTTTTCCATCCTATGGCCTGCGAGGCTTACCCAGTTGTTTCCGGGAACAGGAAGTCCCTGTTGGATGCTGGTGAGAGCCTCCTGGCCACTTTATGTTACCTCTTCGGTCTCACATCCGGAGAGGCTTACCCGTTCGATGCGTGTGCTCCCTTCGGACGCCGGCGGGAGCCTCCTGGCCAGACAACCTTTACCTTTCCATTCTACGTTCGGCAAAACTTAACCAGTTCGATGCATGTGCTCCCTTCAGACGTCGGTAAGAGTCTCCCGGCCACACAACTTACCTTTCCATTTGACGGTAGACGAGGCTTAACCGTCCGACGCTACGAGTCTCGACCTTTCGCCAAATCCTGTGAAAAAAAAAACCCCTCTCAGCTATCCTCACATCTTTTAACCCCGCCTGGCGAGGCTTACCCGTTCGATGTTCTGAGTATGATGCCCCATCGGATGCCAAGAGAGTCCTCCCAGTCGGGTTTTCCTTTCCACTCTCCCCGTCCGGCAAGGCTTACCCGTCTGATGCGTGCGCTCTCAAATCTCCAGTCGGAGGCTTCATGGGCCCTCTCGGTCAGCCTTAGACCCTTCGCCCACTGAATAGCAGGGGTTATCAGCCAGTAGGGCCCCTACGCCAACACCGTGACCTATTCCGGTCGAGGCAACTCTGGTCCTCCCGGTCGGGCACCACAACCACGCTGCTCCTCCTCATTGGCCGGTAGGGCTCACCGTTCCAACACCACAAGCTCCCGTTGAGCATCGGCTCGACCCCTACCGACCGGGCAACCACAACCACATAGTTCACTACCTGCAGCCGGTAGGGCCTACCCTTCCAACGCCTAAGTCGCTCACACCGGAGTACGTAGGCCCTTCCGGCCTGCCAACGAGACGACTTCTCAGAAAATCAAAATCAGCCCCCGCCAGTACTCTATGCTATTTTTGGGGGGTGTTCTTTAAACTGGCGGCTGTCCTCTTGTTCATTTGCTTTTTGGGGGGTACTCTAGGTTCGGGCCATTCCCGAGCTCGGAGCCCTTCCCCGGACAGCTCGACAAATATGCATACCATACCTCAGCTAATTATATGTAAGCGTGAACTAGTAAAATTAAGTTTTTATTAACAAGATTCGGGAGGAGCACGTCAGATACTTAGTCTAATCGACACAGGTGGACCATAATCAAGTAATCAATCCCATAGTATAAATATCGCTGACTTACCTCTATCCATTGACAGTTTATCAGCATCTCTCCTCCATCCCATCTCCTCACTTTGAGTTCACTTTATAAACAGACGGGGAAGGGGGGGGGGGGTACTCTAGGTTCGGGCCATTCCCGAGCTCGGAGCCCTTCCCCGGACAGCACGCCAAATATGCATACCATACCTCAGCTAATTATACTGTAAGCGTGAACTAGTGAATTGAATGTTTGATAGACTTGACGTCATTACGTCAAGGGCAAAGAACCGGTGAACCATTTTTTTCAACAGGTTTATTGAATCGAACCGTCCGAAAGAACCAGTTAGCGGAAAAGAACCAAACTTCCCATCACTAACTGACTGGGGAAATTTCACGGAAATCGCTGCCGTGCTGGTGATGGGTGAAACCATTGTGACTGTGAAGGGGATTCTAAATCGGCGATTTCTGTTTGAGAGGAGTTTGCGGGTCTCCTTGGCCTTCAACGTGTAGGGTAAAATTTACCCCCTCCCCCTGCCCCCGCTGGACTGTGTTCATATTATAATTTTTGAGTCCGAACCGCGGTTCGCTTGCGTCATCAAGCCAGCAGCTGTTTACCCCTTTGCTTGGTAACAACAGGCAGGAGAAGGCAGCAAATGCATAACATTACTCTCTGCACTTTTATGTATTACGTTTTTGAACTGTTCGTTTTGTTTATAAAGCTTCGGTACACAACGGCGCTTGCGTCTGCCTTACGAATGTACTGAAAATGCTCTAAAGAATGTTGAAGGCGAACATAAATGAGATGTACAGCTCAATGCTTGCAGTGCATCAGTCACGCTCATCAGGAAAGTGAGTGAAACACACACAAACACACATTTTCAAATAATTTGTTATTAAAAGCGGTTCACTTCCGCGATTTGGTACAATTGCGTTCACATAAGCAGCGAACCGTATCAGAATTCACATGAAGCGTACCCCAGACCACCATTTTTAGGGGGACTCTGGTACGGTTCTCGGGTGCTCATCCGAGTATGGAAGACAGCGTTCACATCATCCAAACGAACCGAACACTGACATCAATCGAACCCGGGTGCGCACCAAAAGTGCTAGTGTGAAAGCACCCTAACTGTGAGGATACTACCTTTTCTAGTATCTTGGACAGAAAAGGGAGATTCGAGATCGGTCTATAATTAACTAGTTCTTTGGGGTCAAGTTTTTTGAGAGGCTTAATAACAGCCAGTTTGAAGGTTTTGGGGAAGGTTTTGGGGACATATCCTAATGAAAATGAGGAATTCTGACTTCTGGAAGCACCTCTTTTAGTAACTTAGATGGTATAGGGTCTAACATACATGTTGTTGGTTTAGATGATTTAACAAGTTTATACAATTCTTCCTCTCCTATAGTAGAGAATGAGTGGAACTGTTCCTCAGGGGGTCTATAGTGCACTGTCTGATGCAATACTGTAGCTGATGGCTGAATGGTTACAATTTTATCTGTAATCATATCGATTTTAGAAGTAAAGCAGTTCATAAAGTCATTACTGCTGTGATGTTGGGAAATGTCAACACTTGTTGAGGCTTTATTTTTCGTTAATTTTGCCACTGTATTGAGTAAATAAATACTTGTTAGGAAGGGTCCAAACCTTTTTACTCAAAATATTTTCACTGATCTATTCCATTTTGAAATAGCATGAGGAGCAGAGCTGTAATCGGGCCATAAAAGTTAGGCCCAACAGGACCCGAGCCCGACAAGTACATTTTGATTGACCGCTTTTTAAAAGCCTGAACCCGTTTACAGCCCGACATTATTCAAATGTGCGCACGCACACAGCTCTTTTGCCTTTTGTCAAGAATGAGTCATTTATACATGTTTTAACAATTTATTCATGACTAATGTATGTTATAGGCCACTTGGAAGTTGGAACAAAGAAATAAAATAAGTCCTCTAACATCATAACATCTCAGCACTCTAAATCGACAATAGAGCTAATAGACAAAGGCTAATTTAGCCTATAAATAGGCCAGCGCACCAATAAAAACGAGTCTTAAATTAAATTAAGATAAATTCTAAATTAAGATGGGTATTTGGCAATAACGAGATTAAGATAAAAGCTCGGCCAGATTTGCTTCGCCACTAGCAGCTGAAATTTAATAAAATAATAATGCCAACATTAGCCTATATACTCTGTCTACATTATGCATTTAAGATTCAATTAATATTTAGTTATGATTTGAAAAAAACTTTACTCATAACTTTACTTAAACATATGCCGCCTACATACGCATCAACTGGGTCTGGGATTGGCATTTCAGAACTTGTTAAAGCACTGCAATAGCCCTTGAATAACACAATTACTCCATTCGGGATAGCACTATAAATACAGTGGCAGAATGTTGTGGAGTAATAGGAAACATCAAGAATTTCTTTCTCACTATAAGTAAACAAGTAAACATTCTGATTAAATAATTCACTAACCTAATTGATACCATTCTTAAACCAATTTTCAAAAAACAGGGACTTAACATTTATAACAGATTATATAAATGAAGTTACTAGGTGGAGTAAAATTGTGTTTGAAGATCAAGGGCATGCCAAAAGTGCTTGTTTGTGGAAATTAGAGATCTTCTCAATACTGTAGTTACATAATAGTATATTTAAACCAAACAACTTTAAAAGATATATTCTGGTGTAATATTCCAAATACTGGATGGATTTTTCAAGTAATTCCTCAACCAGTTGATTTTAAAGATAAATCAAATTAAGACTTCCATTACTGTAGCTGTTGGATAGAACAGATTTTTTTGAGGTAATGGGTCTTATTTTTCCATACAAAGTTACATAATTGTTGTTCAGTCTTTTTACACATCGATTTATCAGGTTCTAAAGAGATGTTAGATGGGAAATGACTTCTGCCTTGAAAAGCAGAATCCTTACTTTTAGAGGCAAATCTCTCTGAAGCCACTGATTGAGTTTTCTTTTAGTTTTTTTCTAAGATAGGCAAGAAGTTTAAATCACATCTAATTTTTGCATTTTTGTATATTTCTATTCCCCTGACGTATGCCCCATTGCAGATCAAATCTTGGAGAGTTACCATGAGCATATAAAGTGGTGTTGAATGCATTTGGGCTCGATTTAAAATCTCTTTTGTGGGTCTGGGCAATACGTGGTGTTAACTAGTTATTAGATAGTTTACGTAAAAAGTACTTGCAAAAAACGTTCCTCTCTGGGACTCAGAATCCATCTCCTTCCTGAGCGGTATGATGGTTGTACATTCCCATGTTTTTTTATACTTGTGTATTGTCTGAACAGATGAACGTGGGACCTTCAGGCATCTGGAAATTGCACCTAAGAATGAGCCACACTTGTGGAGGTCCACAATTATTTTCCTGATGTCTTGGTTGATTTCTCTTGAGTTTCCCATGATGTCAAAGAAAGAGGCTCTGTGTTTCAGGTGTAAGGATGGCTGAAGCGAAACAGTCGTTCCGAAGCTTTGCGAGATCCCGAAGCGCAGATGTGTCGAAACACTGATCCGAAGCGTGATTCGAAACACCCATGTCACGTGACTATGACCAAACGAAGCCTCGAAGTGTTTCACTAATTGTTTCATCAGGTGTGGTCCGCCGAATCAGCGTTTGATTGGAACGGTCGGGAACAGACCACACAATCGCACATCTGTATAAAAGTGAAATAAACGCATTTTGACCTCGTGGGTTTTTGTGAGAGGAGTTTGACTTTGAGATAGCGGATTTTTGGTGATATAGTGACATAGTGCGATTTGATTAGTTATAGGCAATTTAGACTTACATTTAAATTTACACAACACATTGACTGAGAGGCTAGAGACAGACAGAGTATACATATAGTGACACATTAATAGATACATAGATATAAATATATATAGACAGCTAGATTAATAGATAGATACATATATAGATAGATTACAGATACATATATAAATACATATATTATAGATAGATACATATATAGATAGATTATAGATACATATATAAATACATATATTATAGATAGATACATATATAGATACATAGATTATAGATAAATATCTAGATACATAGATCGATTCATATATAGATAGATAGATTTGGATAGATAGATAAAATGGAAGCTCCCCAGAAGAGATGCCGTACATCTGTGGTGTGGGAGCATTTCCATTTAGAAACCCCAAATAAAGTGAGATGTGTGTATTGTGATCGGCAGCTAGCCTACTGCAACAATACTTCATCCATGATGCGCCATTTGAGGAGCACTCATCCTGCCATTTTGCAGGGTGCAGAGGATGGCATTCCCCCTGTACCTAGGCCTGCTACTGACACTGCTGGGCCATCTAAGCAAAGTATGCATTGTTTGGGATATAATTATAATTGAAATATAATTACAACCTTTTGGGACACTGTTTATAAAGTTTATAAGTTATATAAAGCACTGATTATAAACACTGGAAGGTTTCCAAATAATGAACCAGTAGGCTATACTTTTAATAGATGTGCACTAATTGAAGCTGTATTTTTCCAATGTATTTGTCTGAAAGTATGTTTTGTCTTCTCTTTTAAAAGTCAGACAGAGGGAATTGGATGAGGCTCTTATAAACATGGTGGTGAAGGATCTGCAGCCCTTCACCATCGTGGACGATGAGGGATTCAGGGCATTTGTGAACAAGCTTGATCCAAGCTATGTCCTCCCATCCCGGAAGGTGCTTAAAATAATGGTCAGCGAAAAGTACAACAAAGCCAAGGAGAAGACAATGGAGGACCTACAAAAGGCCAAATTTGTTAGCCTTACAGCTGACATGTGGTCCTCCATTAATATGGATGGATATCTTGGTGTGACTTGCCATTACATAACACCAGAGGCAAAAATGGCAACTGTTGTACTGGGTGTAAGGAGGTTTTACCAAACCCACACAGCCCAGCATCTCATGGAGGCTAAAGCCTTGCTAATGGCTGAGTGGGGAATAACCTCCAAAGTTCAGTGCATGGTGACTGACAATGCATCTAACATGATCCTAAGTGCCCAGCTACTCCACCTTCGCCATGTCTCATGTTTTGCTCATACTTTAAATTTGATTGTGAAAAAGGCACTAGATCAAACCCCAGTCATCAATGAAATACGCCAGAAGGCCAGAAAGATAGTGGGGTTGTTCAGATCCAGCTGCAAAGCAAAGGACAAGCTTGTGGAGATGCAGAGCTTGATGGGAAGACCAACTCTGAAACTGATACAGGAGGTTGACACGAGATGGAACAGCACATTTGACATGCTACAGCGCTTGTATGACCAACGTGAACCAGTGGCTGCTGCACTTTCCAACTTAAACAATGATACTGCTCCCCTGACAAGTATTGATTATGACATTATTGAACAATCATTGTCAATACTGCAACCATTCAAACTCGCAACAACAGAGATGTCAGAGGAAAAGAGAGTGTCTGCTTCAAAGCTTATACCACTGTACAGGATGTTGCAGCACAAGCTTGCACAGAAAAAAGGAAATGCAACGCAGGAATCAACTGTTTAATTAGGTAGGCCACAATGACCGTACTACCCATGTGATTGGCCATAACTGTCATATTATTGTCATTATTATAAATATGTGTTTCTCCTGTTTTGGCTCATAGGCTCATATCTGCAAGAAGGTCTGCACTCCAGATGTGGAGGTTATGAGAGTTTTAGAGCCTTGGCACTGGCTACACTGCTGGACCCAAGGTTCAAAAATGTGGCATTTGGAAATGCTGCCAAAGCCCAGGAAGCTGAAAAGCATATCACACTGGAGTGTGCTTCACTGATGCGTTCAAACACAAATCCTGGTGAGCAGTTTCAGTCTGTGTTATGTTATGTAATCTGAATCATGTAATATAATATATCCTTCATATATGCCGTCAGTTTAGGATTTGTTACTAATTGCTGTTTTCATTTTTATTCAGACTCAGAAATGTCAACATCACACCATCATCATCACCATCACCATCACCATCAACACCTGTAGAAACACAGGACAGTTTATGGGAACTTTTTGATACTCGCATCCATCAAACCAAGATGATACACAATGCTACAGCTGATGCCACAGTGGAAGTGAAAAAATACATCAACGATGCGTATTTGCCCAGAACTCATGATCCACTAACTTACTGTAAAGAGAGAGCAGTAATCTTTCCTCATTTGTATGTCCTTGCTAAAAAATATCTTTGTATGCCAGCAACAAGTGTCCCTTGTGAGAGGATTTTTTCAAAGGCTGGAGAAATTATCTGTAAAAAAAGAAGTAGGCTAAGTCCTTCCACAGCAGATAAATTAATATTTTTGAATAAAAATCTCTAAAAAAGTGAGACATTATGGCTTGATTTCTTTTATTAATATTCATTTTTCATGAACCAAAATAACATTATGCACAGTGAGGAGCCTATAGGTTACAAGCTTCACATATTAGAACATTATAATGATAAAAAAACAACACATTTTTTTAATGGCTCGTCAAGGTTGTTTCAGATCAACACCTGCAAGTGACCACTAGGTGTCACCGTTGAGACGGGTGTCGGATTGATTCGAAGCCTCAAAACAATATGGCACATTTGGTTCAACTGTTTCATTGGTTCACGAGGCCTCGATTTTGCCATCACTATTCAGGTGTGCCTTTATATTCATCCACAGGTGTGCCACCAATTAACTCAGGTGGACTCAATTAACCTATCAGAAGGTTCTTAAGCTCAGAATGTTATCATCTGGAGTTTTCTTTTTGTTTAACGACACATTAAACTTAGTGTATGTATACTTCTGACTTTGATGAAAGTGATAAAAAAAAATACATAAAAGTTCTCCCTCGCTCAATTCTGACATTTAACAAATGCAAAAAATGTTAATATTTTTTTATCTAAAACAGAAAATTTTTACTCTGATTTAATGTATGACAGTAAAGAAATATAAGCTTTTGTGTTTTTTTCTTAAGTGTATGTTAATATCTGGTTTCATACTGTATGTCTCAGCGTTACCATCTGGACAGAACTATTGTTCCAGCCACCAAAGACAGATTCGCAAATAACCTGCCTAAAACACACATGAACTAGACGAAATGACTGGCAACATGGACACTATTTTCTCTAATCATCATTAGAAGAATGGCATCTACGCTAATATTAGTCTGTTTCTCTCTTATTCCGAGGTCACCGTAGCCACCAGATCCAGTCTGTATCCAGTTCAGAGGGTCACTACAGTCACCCGGATCCAGTACGTATCCAGACCAGATGGTGGATCAGCACCTAGAAAGGACCTCTACATCCCTGAAAGACAGCGGAGACCAGGACAACTAGAGCCCCAGATACAGATCCCCTGTAAAGACCTTGTCTCAGATGACCAACAGGACAAGACCACAGGAAACAGATGATTCTTCTGCACAATCTGACTTTGCTGCAGCCTGGAATTGAACTACTGGTTTGTCTGGTCAGAGGAGAACTGGCCCCCCAACAGAGCCTGGTTTTTCAATGACGAACTGCCTTTAACTGTCATTTTGCATTATTGACACAGTTTTCCTAATGAATGTTGTTCAGTTGCTTTGACACAATGTATTTTGTTTAAAGCGCTATATAAATAAAGGTGACTTGATTGACTCTAATACATTCGAAGTTGTTGCCCCCATCAAATTGAAAAAGGTTAGAGAAAAACGTACTGTCCCATGGTATAACAGTAATACTCACTCTCTCAAGAAAGAAACTCGTAGTCTTGAACGCAAATGGAGAAAAATGTAACTTGGAAGATTTTACAATTGCATGGAAAAACAGTATGTCCAGCTATATATAGGCTCTAAAAACTGCTAGGGCAGAGCATATACACAAACTCATAGAAAATAACCAAAACAATCAATTTTTATTTAGCACAGTGGCTAAATTAACAAATAACCAGACACCACTGGATTCAAATATTCCATCAATGTTTAATAGTAATGACTTTATGAATTTCTTCACTGATAAAATAGATAACATTAGAAATACAATAGCGAATGTAGATTCTACAGCGTCTTACACTTCAGTTTAATCCATCACACCCAAAGATAAACTGCAGTGCTTTACAACTATAGGACAGAAAGAGCTAAATAAATTTAACACTGCATCTAAACCAACAACATGTTTATTAGATCCTGTACCCACTAAATTACTGAAAGAGTTGTTACCTTTAGCCGAAGAACCACTTCTCAATATTATTTACTCGTCGTTATCTTTAGGTCACGTTCCAAAACCATTTAAGCTGGTTTAGATCCTACCTGTCCGATCACTACCATTTTGTTTAATTGGGAGTCATCTCATTTATCACCAGTAAAATATGGAGTGCCACAAGGATCCGTCCTGTCTCCTATTTTCAATATACATGTTGCCCTTTGGTAATATTATATATATAAAAAAAAAAACGGGATTAGTTTTCACTGTTATGCTGATGATACTCAGCTATATACCTCAACGAGACCAGATGAAATTTCTAAATTATCTAAGCTAACAGAGTGTGGTAAAAATGTAAAAGATTGGATGACCAATATTTTCTCCTATTAAATTCGGATAAGACAGATATAGCAACTAGATGGATGCACTGCTACTTCCTCTACAGTCAAAAATCTGGGTGTTATATTAGACAGCAACTTGTCTTTTGAAAATCATATTTCCCATGTTACAAAAACTGCATTCTTCCATCTTAGAAACATTGCCAAGCTACAAAACATGTTACCGGTTTCTGGTGCAGAAAAGCTAGTTCATGCATTCATGACCTCTAGACTGGACTATTGTAATGCACTTCTAGGTGGTTGTCCTGCATCTTCAATAAACAAGTTGCAGGTAGTCCTTACCAGGTCAAGAAAATATGATTGTATTACCCCAATTTTATGGTCTCTGCACTGGCTACCTATTAACTTGCGTATCAGTTACAAATTATCATTACTTACCTTTAAGGCCCTTAATGGTTTAGCTCCCGAGTACCTAACTAGCCTTATACCATGTTACAATCCATCACGCTCCCTAAGGTCACAAAACGCTGGACTTTTGGTAGTTCCTAGGATAGCAAAGTCCACTAAAGGAGGTAGAGCTTTTTCACAGTTGGCTCCCAAACTCTGGATACCTTCCTGATAATGTTCAGGGTTCAGACACACTCTCTCCGTTTAAATCTAGATTAAAAACGCATCTCTTCCACCAAGCATTCAAATAATGTATCTCTTAAATTGTGACTGCAGTTGTATCTGATCAAATGCGCATACTTATTCTTTAGCTTGGGTTAAACAAATTAATTTTACTTTGTTGGAACAACAGCAATGCTAATGATGTCTCTATTTGTTTCTATGTTTTGCCACGGGATTTACATACTGTGGTAACTAGGATTTACACATGCTTCAGTCTGGATCCAGAACACCAGAGAAGAGATGATGCTGACCCCTCAGAGGACCCCAGATGATGCTAACCCTGAATCAACAAACAGAACTAACAAATATTGCTACAAGTGTGACTGCATCATATAATAATTGCTGTTAATAATGTTCATCGTCTGGCTGACTACGTCTTGTATTAATTTTTCTTAAAAGTCCTGTCATATGCACACAAACTGACAGTCACCACTTATAAGCTACTACTAAATATTGTAGAAACAACTTTCTGTAAAGTTGCTTTGTAATGATTTGTATTGTAAAAAGCGCTATACAAATAAACTTAAATTGAATTAAACTTGAATCGAAAAGAAAAACAGTTTTAGGCTCTAAAGAAAACATATGGGCAAAACGGACACTATGCTACCCAATTAACCTTTACACATCTGAGATTTTAACTAATTTTATTCCTATATATTACAGTGACAAGAGACGGTGAGTTATCACAAACCTTGTCCATTCACATATTTATGCATTTAAATGTTCGTATGGTAATAGCTAAAAAAAAAAAAAAAAAGTATAAGTACAAGGATCAAAGTGAGGATATTCAGCAGTGTCCAACCCAACCAGATAAATAAATTATTCGGAATATGAACTCAGACAAACATCACATGTATGAGTCTATTACACATGATTGTTTGGGAGTGCATGTCACAGTTTGGTTAGAGTTGCCCTTGACGTAAAGAGGAAGACACACTTGGAACTTGTGTGCACATAGTATTGTAGGAATTTTTTTCCAAACAAAATTCATGTTAAACTCACTTTGACAAAGATTTTAAGACAAACAAGACGACTAAACATTAAATGACTGGGACCCAAACGACAATATTAAACATCCAAGTTCACATTACCAATACAAATCATAGTCAACTTTCCATGTGGGTTTTCAAGTTTTTCCCAGGACATCCCTCTAACTGAGTGCTTGTTATGGTAAATGAAACCAAACATGACACAAGTGTGAAAGGTAAATAGGATTGTAATGCATTTCAAAAACAGGTAGACTTAAAGATGACATCCCTTCACCCCAAAGGCGTATTCCCCAACACTGAAACCCCAAAAAGAAAAGGAAAAAGTTAAATAAAAATAAAAATCAAACACTTTATTCATGTCCTTCAGTCAATAATGGCATTGCACACACACAAATACTGGTGGTTTGGCTTTATACTTATGAAGGTATGGCAGGTGAATGACTGTGCTAGGTTGAGCACAAGAAGTCCAACTGGGAGAAAAGGAAGAAGGGTAGTGCAGTGAAGAGGTCCGTATTCCATCTCATCATCAGTTGTACAGCAGTTTTGTCCCTCTTTGGCGGCTAATACGTCATGACAGAAGGGCAGATAGAACAAGCGAGCGCATGACTGTCAATACTCATATGCAGTCCACAGAGAAAGAGTTCTGATGACATCATGTATGTGTTTTTCTTCATTAAACACACATCCATAGCAGCAGGTGGAGCCTTTAAGACCTCCCTCTGAACAACAAAAAACTAAATTTCCCATAATCCCCATAGGCAAGTTGTGGAGATATGAAAGTTCTGGGAAGTAGGTTTTACCATCAGGGCCATCCAACCCACCAAAATTGTCCCCTATCATAGCAGTCAGTTTTTGAATTTCAACTCAGTCTCACCCCACACCCACTGTGACCACCGTTCTTCAAACTGGGATTGAGGGGGATCATCGCTCGGGCTCAGACTCCAGAGCCAGAACCCGTTTACGCTCACGGCACTGTTTCTTATGGGCTGGCCAATCTCTCTGTTGGCACTGTGAGCCACAGTAACGTGCCACTTGGCATCGGCCACAGATGTTGAACTCCCTCAACTGCAAAGGTACAAAAACAGAGACACTATAACAGAATTGTCACAACTCAAATAAATGATAAACACAAACATGTCAAAGTGACAACTGGTTGCAAAACGTATGGTCAGTATAGCCAATTAAGAGTGTAATTTCTCAGAACATGGTGTATAGTTCTGCACAACAAAAAGATTTTCATACAATACATTCTGCCCTGCTTCTTGTGCTATTTTGCACACCAAGTAATTTTCTACCATAAATATATGAAAACTGAATTTCTCAATATTTAGATTTTTTTGCACTCTCATATTCCAGATATTCAAATAGTTGTATCTCTGCGAAATATTATCATTAATTATGTGTTATATATACACACACACACTATATATATATATATAAAAACACACATACACACATATATATATATATATATATATATATATATATATATATATACATACACACACACATATATACATATATACATATATATATATATATATTAGACTGTATAAAAGCATGGACAGTGTCCATGACGTCACCCATAGGTTTCCGAAGAGAGTTTTTGAAACTGGTTCCTGAAACCACGCCCACCTAGCGCAACAGCAGTGACAGCAGCGACATTCCACCTGTCACTCAAGTGGCCATGCCCTTAATTATACAGAACTTTAAGGCATAATATAATTTGAATGGATGAGTTATAAAAAAAAAAAAAAAAAAATTCACCCCCCTCACAGATGTCATGAATGGTAAAATTAGCTATATAGACCAAAATAATTTTTTTTGCACCAACCCTTCAGCGGCCAGTCGACGAATAACAGTGTTAGTCACATCCGTATGGGCTTCACGAGAGAGAGAGCGCGATGTTGCCGCTATATATATATATATATATATATAGCGGCAACATCCTTCCATATATCTATATATATATATATATATATATATATATATATCTCTCTCTCTCTCTCTCTCTCTCTCTCTCTCTCTCTATATATATATATATATATATATATATATATATATATATATATATACACACAGTACAGACCAAAAGTTTGGAAACATTATTTTTTTTTATGTTTTTGTATAAAAATGTAACAAATAAAGATAACTAACAAATGTAACAAACAATGCTGTTCTTTCAATTTATCCCCCCTAAAAAACCTGAAAAATATTCACAGCTCTTTTCAACATTAATAATAATAATGATAATAATAATAATAACAACAAATGGTTTTTGTAGAAAATAAGATTGTTAAAAGGATTTCTGAAGGATTGTGTGCTTTGATTGTTCCTGATAAACTGTTTAACTGCTCCCCCAAATTGGATATTAAATTATGTTGTGGGATAATTAAATATATTCTTAATAAACTACAAACAAAATTATATACATTTATTTTATTCTCACATTCTTTCTTGTAACTCTTCCCTCTCAGCGACACAAGCTGACTTAAAGGCTCATTATGCAGCTCATTATGCAGGCCTTTGTCTTCTCAGGTATAAATCACAATGATATTCATGATAGTTGACACCTACTCGCATATGAATTTTACCAACAAAAAGTGTCTTAGAAAATTTAAATCAATATATTGTTTTCTGTAAGTGTGTAAACAAGATGATTTTCACATAATTTAGAAAGAAAAATTCTAGGCTACAAGCTCCAGTTCTCAAAAGTCCCGGGAACCAATGTTCTGTATGTGTTTTATTGCCTTATTCAAGTGATTTAACATTTTTAGTTTTTCACTAACCACGCATAACTTTTTTTCTCAAAAATACAATCATGAAACATACATGCATACGTATATACAGTACATGCATTTCACATATTGTTAAAGCCCAGTTTGTGCTGATTACAGTGAGATAAGACTTTACCCATTTAGATATTTATAAGAAATAAAAAAAAGCACAAATGTCAGGGCATGACAAAACTTCTCCAGGCCCCAAAAATACCCTTGCATGTGCTTCAGCATGGAATATATTAAGGCTCATTATGGATGTATATTTAATATAAACCTGCGATTAGTTGAATAATGTAACGAATCATGACAAATGAATGACTAGTAACTAGAAAAATCTTTCGTGGGAGGCAGACCCTCCAGACATCTCTGTTCAAGCTTTTAAAGCATTTTATACGCATTTGCATAGATTATTCTTTCAGAAGGGTCCGTAATGGAGAGATGCACAAAAACAAAAATTGAAATAAAATTTATATTTTATGATTTGAGAATGGCCAGCCCTTCTCTGCAGATATTGTGCTTCTGGCTTGTGCATTTTAAATCATAAAGTGTACAAAATATAATGTCTCCCAAAACCGCCAACGCTCCACTCAGGGCTCCCATAGTTCTGATTGAGCTCAACCCTCCCCCCGTGCATCTGAGACATGCTGCCGAGCAGAGTATGAGCAGAGCAGTGTTATTCTGACTGGAGCGAGGAGCGGATTTTTTAAAAAGTCAGAGCGTCGTGGTTTTCACTGGCTCCAAGAGGCTAGTTCTCAAGGAGTGTGTCTGTTCCTTTTACTGATTATTTACAGGTTAAAGCATGATTTGAACAGATACAGCACATTCTCACACAATCGCTGTCGCAATGCATTCAAACAAATGTAACTGATTTTGAAATCTGTAAGAAATACTTCGATCTGTAGATAAAATAACTGACAAAAATGTACTGTTATTTTCATCACAAACAAAATTTGCACAGCAGAAAGCAGCAATTATACCTTTTAATGCTGACAATTAGTTTGGCATTTGGTAGGAAAAAAAGTTTGCACACAATAGCCTAATCACCTTTGAAACTCCTGTAATTTTATTTATAAATTTTTAAGCCCTCCAGCTGAACTGAATTCGGTCTGTTTTTTGGCTGTGATGAACGGTTGTCATGTTACTGGGTTAAAATATGCCTGCACTCACAGCAACCTTACGGTTTTTATTCATTATTTCCTCGCAACCCATATTATTTTCACTAGACTAAAATAACAAAATATCAATTGATAATTAATAATTTTTCGAAAATCATTGTTATTTGTGAACGTAGGCGTTTGAGGCAGGCTTTAAGACCAAGCGGACTCCCCTGCAGCTGCTCCCGCTTAACAGCGAGCGTGACTCACGCTAACTGACTCAGCTTCACCGTCCGCGGTTTGATTTTATAAAATCAGTTTTGAGGCGAATACAACTTATTGATCACGAGCCCAACATTTAGCAACGCAGAAAAACATTCAGTCTACCTGAAGGAAGACACATTTCATTGAGCTAATGCTGTTAAATAGAGAGTAAAAAAAAAAAGCCTAATGTAGGCTATTCTTAACCGTGGAGCTCATTATATTGAAGTACAAATCCAAACACCAGAAGCATCCTACCCTCTCTAAGTGTTCTTTAAGTGTCACGGTTTAAAAAATGCATCAAAGAAATGTTTCATAGATCTTCAATTGTTATGCTTTAAAATCCCATGACATTTATAAATTCATAGTATTTTCCCCTCCTAAATTACTACCCCAATTCTAGAATGGTAAAATGTATTCAGACCAATGGCATTTATGACATTTTTTGAATAATTGTAGCCTACATAAATGGGTGAATCAAAACAAAAATGATAACTTTTTGACTGCAGGCAGATATAGGCCTATATTATTCATATTATTAAGAATAAATACTTGTTTTCTTCAAGAATAAACATGATAAAGAATAAAAGAAAGAACCTCTATTAGCCCTTATTTTACATTTCTGAAGATAATTGGCAACTCTAATGATGATGGAATTATCTTTTGACTCCCTGACGGCACCTTCCTTCAAAACAGAGGATGTAGGACATATGCGAGCGAATAATAGATTTAAAAAAGAAAAAAGTGGGGGCTTTGTTTCAGAAAACGAATACAGCTCGTAAAAAATGTTATGATGAAAAAGTCATGCTAACACTTCAAAGAAATAATTGAAGCAATTAAAACTTTTTTAAAATACTAGATTCAACTTGAATTTCAATACTATTAAACTGACTTTAAAATCTGAAAGAGTTTATAAGTCGAAATGGTAAAATGTCACAGTGCATGTTAAATAGTCTAAATGAACTTGTATCTTGTATTGTATCTGAAGACCTTGATTGCATTTCAGCATAAAACTAACAATATATTTTGACTGAAAAAACTTTAGTTTTTATTTTTTTTATTAACAATTCCTGTATAAAATATAGAGATGTTCTGAGACAGCTGTATATACTACTAGCCCTGTGTAAATTGCTAGAATTATTTTATGGTGTGCTTAAGACTTATCCCTTAATAAAACATGAACAAATACATGGTGAACTACTGTATTACAGTATCTTTATTATCTGACATGAATTTGACAGTAATATTATTTATTTTCTTAAGCGAAAAAGAACTTCAAATGCAGCCAAAAATCGAACTAGGGTTGGGAATCGTTAGAAATTTTCCGGTTCTGATTCCGGTTCCACCTAACGGTTCCGGTTCTGATTCCGGTTCCATTAAAATCATTAAACAATTATTAAGAAATAGTGGTAAGGAAAGATGCACAATACTCAACTACTCAATGCTCAATACTGTTTATTACTTACTGTCAACTTAATTTAAAGGTTGGCAATGTCAAAATGCAACATATATTACAGTGTAAAGATCTTCATAAGTAGGGTGGGGTATTTTTAGAAATTTTTTTGGTTCGGCTCCTGGTTTCATTTAAATTAACTATGTTTTTTACTATTTTACCTTCACTGAATGTAGCGTTGCTGGAAGGTAGTAAGTAATGTTGAGTAATGCTAGTCCATCAATCAGCATGTGTTTCAAAGTTGATGTTTTTTACACTATCAATAACATTTTGCTTTTCAAGCAGGAATAAGCTTGTTGGCCAAATAGTCCTTTGAGGGCTGAGACACTTGTTAATTTCCCTTAATTAATGAAATATAATGGTTCACACTCTCCATAAAGTCCCTATTTTACAAATAATAATGCAGTCAGGAGATGGTGTGATGCAATGAGTGGTTTCCGCATTTTTAAACATTTAGAATGCATTAAAATAAATATTTTCTATCACTTTGTTTATCACTCTTGAAATGACCTGCACACTAAATAATCTAGCCCTCATACTTGCATAACAATACCAGTCTATTTATTTAGTGGTCCAAGTTGAAGCCAGTATGTATATTAATGACAATATGGGACAAATATAATGCAATTTAGTGGCGGCAGGTGCAGCGCGCTGCCGTTAGATGTACAGTCAGACAAAACGATGTGCAGTTATCAAAGGCATGAGTGCACATACAGTCGTGGGAAACGATGTGCTCGGCAATTAAAGACGCGACAGCTCAACGAGTCTGTGGATGCGCCGCGCGTCATTGGAATCAATGTGCTCAGTAATTAAAGAGGCAGAGAGGCGTGTCTGTTATTCGGTTCGTGACATCCTTTACGGCAGCGGTTCTCAATTCCAGTCCTCGCGCCCGACTGCTCTGCATATTTTGCAGGTTTCTCTGTTAACACACCTGATTCAGATAATCAGCTCGTTAGAAATTAACTCCGTGCATGAACTGTGTTCCAATTGTTCATTGCTCCCTACTCCCTGAGCAGGGGAAATCTGTTGAAGTTTACCTCACATCGAAACATGCATTCACTGATTTGTGCTGTGCAGCGTCTTTAAACATGGACAACTGTGACATCATATACCTCTGTAAATCAATACAATTTAAATTCACGTGTTGCGCACTTCAATGCACTTTGATTGGAACATATAGCTACGTTCGCTTCGAACTGGAATCATGGCTGAATATCCTGTGATGTCCACTTCGCAGGGCACTTATGTTCGAATAGAACAAATGTCTGAAGCGCTAAGAGAAACGTTCAAAATGTGCAGAGCAGTGGGGCGCGAGGACTGCAATTGAGAACCGCTGCTTTACGGGAAACACCGAATATTCAGAACACCGGCGTAAGGCTGCTCACAGCGCTTGGTCACGTGTTGCACCAGAACCGTTTTCGGAACCGAAACTTAGAAATTGCTCACGGTTCCGGTTCTTTTCAAAGAACAAAACCGGTTCTGAAAGCTAGCGGTCATAACTAACGTTAGGTCTTGAAAATGGTATCGGATCGGTATATGGGTTCATGTACTCGCTGATGCCAGAATTTGTTGTGGTATCGGTGATATTTCCGATACTATAATCGGAATCGGAACAACTCTAATAAAATGTGACAGCAACCTTTATATCAAACATTTTGAAAACACAGCTGAGCAACTTGGGAGGCAGGTTGAGCGCGCGTAGTGAATGCGCATGCATTTTCAGATGCAATGGAGAAAAAAAAAAGCTGGATAAAAACATACACAAAACTTGTAAATAGTTAACAACATAGCCTAGATTAGGCTCACACTCTGTTCTTAAGTATATAATGTAAATTTGTTAACCCACAATACCCCTGACAATAGGTTTGCTGCATTTTTCAATTTTTTTTATAAACACTGTAAATAATAAATTAAGTTTATGAGAGTTGCATTCTATTACATTCAAAAATAATAACAGCAGGCCTAACAATGCCATAGGCTAATGTACCAAAAGGATATTTTTAGTTCCCTTCACTTTACAAATCCTTTAAATTTAACAAATCAGAACAGAACAAGAATTACAAATATATAATTCTAATGGAAAATATCATTGCAGTGAAGTGAAGTGACATTCAGCCAAGTATGGTGACCCATACTCAGAATTTGTGCTCTGCATTTAACCCATCCGAAATGCACACACACAGAGCAGTGAACACACACACACACACTGTGAGCACACACCCGGAGCAGTGGGCAGCCATTTATGCTGCGGCGCCCGGGGAGCAATTGGGGGTTCGATGCCTTGCTTTAAGTCGTGGTATTGAAGGTGGAGAGAGAACTGTACATGCACTCCCCCCACCCACAATTCCTGCCGGCCCGAGACTCGAACTCACAACCCTTCGATTGGGAGTCCGACTCTCTAACAATTAGGCCACGACTTCCCTATATAATAATATAGGCTTTAAAAAAAAAAAAAAAAGCGATCGGTGTATTTGTGGTTTGCGTATACACACATATATACACATACATAAATATATACATATTTGCATTTGCATTGCATTTATTCATTTAGCTGATGCTTTTATCCAAAGCGACTTACAATTACTATATATGTCAGAGGTCGCACGCCTCTGTTTTAAGTCTTCTTTTTATTTTACAATTACAGTTCGCAATCTGTCCCTTTGCACCCTTTACACGCGTACGTATATATACACGTGTGTGTGTGTGTATATGTGTGTATATATACACACATATATAGATATGACACACACGCGCACACACACAGCACGTACATATACATATATATACACATATACATACACACATATATACATATATACACATATATATATATACACATATACACACACACACATATATATATTTGGGGTGTCCCCGACTAAGGATTTTCATAGTCGAATCGGAATAGTCGAATCATATGTTTGGGGGCGAGGCAAAATGCATTGAGTCAAGTCAATTCGACAGCCATAATTACTGATGTTAACACACAGGGAAAATGTGTAACAAATGCCTCGCAGATACAAATGGGGTAAATAATATTTTAATGTTTTGATTAAAATATAGTTAACACTAAACGTCAGCGAAACCCTAACAATTCACAATTTTTACAATAGTGCTCTCATTATAAAGTTAGCCTATATGACAGTTTATTTCTGTTTTGAGCTGCACGCACTGAAGATGACCAGTAGAGTGACGCATTGGTAGCAAGTTTTTAATCAATGGGATTAAACTCATAATTTCATGTGGAATAAAATTCATTTATACAACATACGTTAATATTAGGACTTACAGTCTATCCGCAAAAAGAGCCCGAATGCAAATAAACGTGTCTGCGCGGCTCTGAATGAAGTAAGTTTGTGGACACGTTCTTCGCGAAACAGTGTGCAGAAACACTGCAGCTAAACTCTAAAAATTCATAGCATTTTATTATAATGGTGTTCTCATTATAATGGTATGTGTGTGACAGTCCCAGTCATAGTTATTAATAGTCTGCTTTGTCCTGCTCGTGCTGCGCGATAAAGAGATAATCACCGTAATACTACAATGAAGCGCTAGACTCTACCAAACGCATTTTATATCAGGTTAAATAATATATCGCCGATATATATAAACCGGCTGAAATGTTTTGAAATAACTTTTGAAAAAATCCAGTCTCTACCCGTGTCAGTTTGAGTCTTGGTAAAGTTTTAAATCCCTGCCTCCAAGATGCTCCTCTGTCGGTCACGGATTATGGAAAGTGAAACACAAATCTATAGGTGTGGTTGGATTTATTCAGCACTTTAAAATATTTATTTGAAGCTTCTTTCTTTTCAGATTCTTATTAACGGCTTTATCATTATTGGCTGCATATTAACTTATTGGGAGAAAACCGCATGTTCTATGTGAAATCAGACATATGAGCTTCCCCATATAGACAGAATGGCATAATCATAACAGCCCGGGAATATTCGACTGTGAGATTGGTAGTGGAATCAGGCTCCTCGAATCGAAGCATCGAATCGTTGACTATTCGGGGTCATATATATACAGTTGTGGCCAAAAGTTTTGAGAATTACATAAATATTAGTTTTCAAAAAGTTTGCTGCTAAACTGCTTTTAGATCTTTGATTCAGTTGTTTCTGTGATGTACTGAAATATAATTACAAGCACTTGATACATTTCAAAGGCTTTTATTGACAATTACATGACATTTATGCACAGAGTCTTTGCAGTGTTGGCCTTATAGGGCTTTTTCAGGACCTTTGCAATTCGACTGGGCATGCTCTCAATCAACTTCTGGGCCAAATCCTGACTGATAGCAACCCATTCTTTCATAATCACTTCTTGGAGTTTGTCAGAATTAGTGGGTTTTTGTTTGTCCACCCGCCTCTTGAGGATTGACCACAAGTTTTCAAAGGGATTAAGATCTTAACATTCTGGTCCCCGAGCCACTTAGTTATCACTTTTGCCTTATGGCACGGTGCTCCATCATGCTGGAAAATGCATTGTTCTTCACCAAACTGTTGTTGGATTGTTGGAAGAAGTTGCTGTTGGAGGGTGTTTTGGTACCATTCTTTATTCATGGCTGTGTTTTTGGGCAGAATTGTGAGTGAGCCCACTCCCTTGGATGAGAAGCAACCCCACACATGAATGGTGTCAGGATGCTTTACTGTTGGCATGAAACAGGACTGATGGTAGCGCTCACCTTTTCTTCTCCGGACAAGCCTTTTTCCAGATGACCCAAACAATCAGAAAGGGGCTTCATTGGAGAATATGACTTTGCCCCAGTCCTCAGCAGTCCATTCACTATACTTTCTGCAGAAGATCAATCTGTCCCTGATGTTTTTTTTTGGAGAGAAGTGGTTTCTTTGCTGCCCTTCTTGACACCAGGCCATCTTCCAAAAGTCTTCGCCTCACTGTGCGTGCAGAAGCTCTGCACTGGCGGCACTCCGATCCCGCAGCTGAATCCTCTTTAGGAGATGATCCTGGCGCTTGCTGAACTTTCTTGGCCGCCCTGAAACCTTCTTTACAAGAATTGAACCTCTTTCCTTGAAGTCCTTGATGATCCTATAAATTGTTGATTTAGGTGCAATCTTAGAAGCCACAATATCCTTGCCTGTGAAGCCATTTTTATGCAACGCAATGATGGCTGCACGCGTTTCTTTGCAGGTCACCATGGTTAACAATGGAAGAACAATGATTTCAAGCATCACCCTCCTTTTAACATGTCAAGTCTGCCATTCTAACACAATCAGCCTGACATAATGATCTCCATTCTCAAAACTTTAGGCCACGACTACGATATATATATATATGCACACACATACACACACACACACACCTAAAGGATTATTAGGAACACCATACTAATACTGTGTTTGACCCCCTTTCGCCTTCAGAACTGCCTTAATTCTATGTGGCATTGATTCAACAAGGTGGTGAAAGCATTCTTTAGAAATGTTAGCCCATATTGATAGGATATAGCATCTTGCAGTTGATGGAGATTTGTGGGATGCATATCCAGAGCACGAAGCTCCCGTTCCACCACATCCCAAAGATGCTCTATTGGGTTGAGATCTGGTGACTGTGGGGGTTATTTTAGTACAGTTAACTCATTGTCATGTTCAAGAAACCAATTTGAAATGATTCAAGCTTTGTGACATGGTGCATTATCCTGCTGGAAATAGCCATTAGAAGATGGGTACATGGTGGTCATAAAGGGATGGACATGGTCAGAAACAATGCTCAGGTAGGCCGTGGCATTTAAACGATGCCCAATTGGCACTAAGGGACCTAAAGTGTGCCAATAAAACATCCCCAATTCAATTACACCACCACCACCAGCCTGCACAGTGGTAACAAGGCATGATGTAAGAATTTTCATCAAGCACGGTGAGTAATGGCTTCTCCCGTCATTGTTACTTGCACCTCTTGCCACATGTACAGTTTATCCATCTCTGTCGCTGATGAGGGATTCACATGTGATAAATGCAGGGAAATAGTTAGGCTGACAGAGAAGATTTCAGAATTAGAGACACGCATCCAAACTTTAATTGAGGACAGTAAGAATGTTAGGGCTCTAGATACGGCTTTGGATGCGTCTAGCTCAGGGATTCCTGTACATTGTTCGGTTCTGGAAACAGAGCCCCTGCAGCAGGGCAACTGGGTGACGGTGAGGCAGCGTAGTCGTGGGTCAAAACACCGCTCTTCTGTTCCAATCAAAACATTAAACAGGTTCTCCCCACTCCCCGGGAGCCAGAGCGCCTGACATCTTGGCAAATTTAAAAGTGCTGGCTAATGCTAAACGTAAATGCAGTAAGATTGTTATTCATGCCAGCGCTAATGATGTTCGACTTCGCCAGTCGGAGATCACTAAAAATAACATTAAAGAGGTGTGTGAACTTGCAAGTACGATGTCAGACACTGTAATATGCTCTGGTCCCCTCCCTGCTTACCGTGGTGATGAGATGCATAGCAGATTGTCATCACTCAATGGCTGGATGTCTAAGTGGTGCCCACAGAATAACATAGGTTTCATAGACAATTGGACAAGCTTTTGGGGCAGACCTGACCTGTTTAAAAGAGATGGTCTTCATCCCTCCTGGGGTGGTGCCACTCTTCTCTCTAGAAATATGGCAAATAGTCTTAGTGTTTATACTTGACTAACTGGGGCCCAGGTCAGGAAGCAGACAGACTGGCTAAACCGACCGTCTGCTAGCCGCCTCCCGTCACAGAGGTCAGTTAATTCTCAGCACATCGAGACTTTTTTACCTAGATATCACACTATAGAGACTGTGTCTGTTCCCCGAACTAGAAAAAACAAAAAAAACGTCCAAACCAAGTTAAGATTAACAATTTAATTGAGGTTCAACAAATAAAAAACAGAAGCAATATGGATAAACAAATGATAAAGCTTGGCTTATTGAATATCAGATCCCTTTCTACGAAAACACTTTTTGTAAATAATATGATCACTGATCATAATATAGATGTACTCTGTTTGACAGAAACCTGGCTAAAACCTGATGATTACATTATTTTAAATGAGTCCACCGCCCAAGATTACTGTTATAAACATGAGCCGTGTCTAAAAGGCAAAGGTGGAGGTGTTGCTTCAATTTATAACAACGTTTTCAGGATTTCTCAGAGGGCAGGCTTCAAGTATAACTCGTTTGAAGTAATGGTGCTTCATATAACATTATCCAGAGAAACAAATGTTAATGATAAATCCCCTGTTATGTTTGTACTGGCTACTGTATACAGGCCACCAGGGCACCATACAGACTTTATTAAAGAGTTTGGTGATTTTACATCCGAGTTAGTTCTGGCTGCAGATAAAGTCTTAATAGTTGGTGATTTTAATATCCATGTTGATAATGAAAAAGATGCATTGGGATCAGCATTTATAGACATTCTGAACTCTATTGGTGTTAGACAACACGTTTCAGGACCTACTCATTGTCGAAATCATACTCTAGATTTAATACTGTCACATAGAATTGATGTTGATGGTGTTGAAATTATTCAGCCAAGTGATGATATCTCGGATCATTATTTAGTTCTGTGCAAACTTCATATAGCCAAAATTGTAAATTCTACTTCTTGTTACAAGTATGGAAGAACCATCACTTCTAACACAAAAGACTGCTTTTTAAGTTATCTTCCTGATGTAACCAAATTCCTTAGCATAACCTCAGAACAACTTGATGATGTAACAGAAACTATGGACTCTCTCTTTTCTAGCACTTTAAATAAAGTTGCTCCTTTACGCTTAAGGAAGGTTAAGGAAAACAGTTTGACACCATGGTATAATGAGCATACTCGCACCCTAAAGAGAGCAGCCCGAAAAAATGGAGCGCAGCTGGAGGAAAACAAAACTAGAGGTATTTCGTATTGCTTGGCGGGAAAGTAACATATCCTACAGAAAAGCATTAAAAACTGCTAGATCCGATTACTTTTCTTCTCTTTTAGAAGAAAACAAACATAACCCCAGGTATTTATTCAATACAGTGGCTAAATTAACGAAAAATAAAGCCTCAACAAGTGTTGACATTTCCCAACACCACAGCAGTAATGACTTTATGAACTACTTTACTTCTAAAATTGATACTATTAGAGATAAAATTGCAACCATTCAGCCGTCAGCTACAGTATCACATCAGACAGTGCACTATAGACCCCCTGAGGAACAATTCCACTCATTATCTACTATAGGAGAGGAAGAATTGTATAAACTTGTTAAATCATCTAAACCAACAACATGTATGTTAGACCCTATACCATCTAAGCTCCTAAAAGAGGTGCTTACAGAAGAGATAGATCCTCTTCTGACTATTATTAATTCCTCATTGTCATTAGGATATGTCCCCAAAACCTTCAAACTGGCTGTTATTAAGCCTCTCATCAAAAAACCACAACTTGACCCCAAAGAACTAGTTAATTATAGACCAATCTCGAATCTCCCTTTTCTGTCCAAGATACTAGAAAAGGTGGTATCCTCACAATTATATTCCTTCTTAGAGAAAAATGGTATATGTGAGGATTTCCAGTCAGGATTTAGACCGTATCATAGTACTGAGACTGCTCTCCTTAGAGTTACAAATGATCTGCTCTTATCATCTGATCGTGGGTGTATCTCTCTATTAGTTTTATTGGATCTTAGTGCTGCGTTTGACACAATTGACCACAACATTCTTTTGCATAGACTTGAACACTTTGTTGGCATCAGTGGAAGTGCATTAGCATGGTTTAAATCGTACTAATATGACCGCCATCAGTTCGTAGCAGTGAATGAAGATGTATCCTATCAATCACAAGTGCAGTATGGAGTACCTCAAGGCTCAGTACTAGGGCCGCTACTCTTCACGCTTTATATGTTACCCTTGGGAGATATCATCAGGAAACATAGCTTTCACTGTTATGCTGATGATACTCAGCTCTATATTTCTTCGCAGCCCGGTGAAACACACCAATTTGAAAAACTAATAGATTGCATAGTCGATATAAAAAAATGGATGACGAGTAATTTCTTACTGCTAAATTCTGAAAAAACAGAGGTGTTAATTATAGGACCTAAAAACTCTGCTTGTAATAACCTAGAACACTGTCTAAGACTTGATGGTTGCTCTGTCAATTCTTCGTCATCAGTTAGGAACCTAGGTGTGCTATTTGATCGCAATCTTTCCTTAGAAAGCCACGTTTTTAGCATTTGTAAAACTGCATTTTTCCATCTCAAAAATATATCTAAATTACGGCCTATGCTCTCAATGTCAAATGCAGAAATGCTAATCCATGCATTTATGACCTCAAGGTTAGATTATTGTAATGCTTTATTGGGTGGTTGTTCTGCACGCTTAGTAAACAAACTACAGCTAGTCCAAAATGCAGCAGCAAGAGTTCTTACTAGAACCAGGAAGTATGACCATATTAGCCCGGTCCTGTCAACACTGCACTGGCTCCCTATCAAGCATCGTATAGATTTTAAAATATTGCTTATTACTTATAAAGCCCTGAATGGTTTAGCACCTCAGTATTTGAATGAGCTCCTGTTACATTATAATCCTCTACGTCCGCTACGTTCTCAAAACTCAGGCAATTTGATATTACCTAGAATATCAAAATCAACTGCGGGCGGCAGATCCTTTTCCTATTTGGCGCCTAAACTCTGGAATAACCTACCTAACATTGTTCAGGAGGCAGACACACTCTTGCAGTTTAAATCTAGATTAAAGACCCATCTCTTTAACCTGGCATACACATAACATACTAATATGCTTTTATTATCCAAATCCATTAAAGGATTTTTAGGCTGCATTAATTAGGTAAACCAGAACCTGAAACACTTCCCATAACACCCTATGTACTTGCTACATCATTAGAAGAATGGCATCTACGCTAATATTTGTGTGTTTCTCTCTTGTTCTGAGGTCACCGTGGCCACCAGATCCAGTCTGTGTCCAGATCAGAGGGTCACTGCAGTCACCCGGATCCAGTACGTATCCAGATCAGATGGTGGATCAGCACCTAGAAAGGACCTCTACATCCCTGAAAGACAGCGGAGACCAGGACAACTAGAGCCCCAGATACAGATCCCTTGTAAAGACCTTGTCTCAGAGGAGCACCAGGACAAGACCACAGGAAACAGATGATTCTTCTGCACAATCTGACTTTGCTGCAGCCTGGAATTGAACTACTGGTTTCGTCTGGTCAGAGGAGAACTGGCCCCCCAACTGAGCCTGGTTTCTCCCAAGGTTTTTTTCTCCATTCTGTCACTGATGGAGTTTCGGTTCCTTGCCGCTGTCGCCTCTGGCTTGCTTAGTTGGGGACACTTCATCTACAGCGATATCGTTGACTTGATTGCAAATAAATGCACAGACACTATTTAACTGAACAGAGATGACATAACTGAATCCAATGATGAACTGCCTTTAACAATCATTTTTGCATTATTGACACACTGTTTTCCTAATGAATGTTGTTCAGTTGCTTTGACGCAATGTATTTTGTTTAAAGCGCTATATAAATAAAGGTGACTTTGACGGATCCACGTTCTCATTCGGTTTACGCCAAATTCTGACTCAACCATCTGAATGTCTCAACAGAAATGGAGACTTATCAGACTAGGCAACATTTTTCCAGTCTTCAACTGTCCAATTTTGGTGAGCTTGTGCAAATTGTAGCCTCTTTTTCCTATTTGTAGTGGAGATGAGTGGTACCCGGTGGGGTTTTATGCTGTTGTAGCCCATCCGCCTCAAGGTTGTGTGTGTTGTGGCTTCACAAATGCTTTGCTGCATACCTCGGTTGTAACGAGTGGTCATTTCAGTCAAAGTTGCTCTTCTATCAGCTTGAATCAGTAGGCCCATTCTCCTCTGACCTCTAGCATCAACAAGCCATTTTCGCCCACAGGCGAAAAGGGTTTGTAAACCATAGAAATGGTTGTGTGTGAAAATCCCAGTAACTGAGCAGATTGTGAAATACTCAGACCGGCCCGTCTGGCACCAACAACCATGCAACGCTCAAAATGGTTTAAATCACCTTTCTTTACCATTCTGACATTCGGTTTGGAGTTCAGAAGTTGTCTTGACCAGGACCACACCCCTAAATGCATTGACGCAACTGCCATGTGATTGGTTGATTAGATAATTGCATTAATGAGAAATTGATAAGGTGTTCCTAATAATCCTTTAGGTGAGTATATAGACACACACACACACACACACACACACACACACATAAAACGCTTTCTCACTTGAATTAACCCCTTACCAGTCACCCCCCATTTTTTGGCATGGAGAAATGACATACCCAAAAATAAAAAGGTTTCTGCTCATGATTCTTTCTGATAGATACATAATCAACATTTGTTCACAAAGCTGACACTTCTAAGTTTACTGGTCAGGACTCAGAATCACTCAGACTGTTATGATAAGAGATATATAAGCTCAAACATAAAAACAATAAAAACACAAAAAAATGTTTTAAATGTATTAAAAAAAAATTGTTGATGTAGGATATGAGTTAATAAACACAGTGTAGCTAAAGCCACAAGTCTACCAAAGCTTTATATGAAAATTTCATAATCTAATCTGTAAAACTGAATTTTATGAAATATTTTCTAAGGCCATGTCGTGCGTTTTTAGAGAAGGCTAATAATCTGATTGATTAATGGCACTTGTCATCTCTAAAATCTCACATGTAAACACTCCTGTGTGTGTGCTTTGTCTGTTTTTGCCTCTTAAACTCCCCCATTCATGATTCTATTGTTCTCACCAAACGAGTCTTTCACACCTTCGCCAGGTATGACACATTATCCGCATTAATTCTTTTATCATTATTCGTTTGTTTTTATTCCACCTTTATTAGCCTTTGTAACAAAGTTTGTTGTAGAATTTCAAGCTTTACAATCCACTAAACTGCTATCTCACTTCAGTCTCCGTATGCATTTAGCCCTTATTTATCAAAAGTCTTAATATAAAAAAAAAAAAAAAAATTCTTACAAACTTACGTGAATTATTGTGACAAATGTATTATGAAGAAGAAATGCACCTGCTATTAGTATGCATTAGAGCTAACGTTAGCATCAAGCTACATCAGACAATTTATGAAATTATTAGTACACTTCTACTTAAAACTCACTTTAAACCCCGATCGAGTGTTTGTAATAACTTCCTTTTGCGGTCACGGGTGGAATTTGGTCGTTTACTGTTGTAAAAATATGCTATTTACATCGCTGCACAAGTTAGCATTTCAGATGTACATTTTCGAATGTATTTTATAAAAACGCCCCAGATCTCAAGAAAATCTCATACCAAGCTTTACTATCATAATCTCTGGTTTATTATTCGCATATTTCGTGTGTACAGTGTTGTTATGAGCAGACATGAACCAGGAAGTGTACAGGAAGCATGTGACATGAAGTGGCGGTGTCCGGTTATGACACTGTAAAGATTGACAAGGTGAAGGACCAATCAGAGTCTGTCTGACACCCAGCACGAGCACTGAGGAGCAAATACAGAGACAGCGCTGGGAGAGGCTGTTTATCATCAGATCGTGTAAATCAGTGGAAAATGAATCGAAATGACGATTCTGTCTGAAGAAATATGAAGTAAACATCAGTAAATATATCTATATATCTCCGCAGATATGCATCTTTGGTCTATAAATCCTTATTGACGCTGTTTAGTGAGTCAATGGGAACAAATAAACCGCTGCTGACGTGACTGAATATGAATGAGTGGTGAATTTCTATTCAAAATGTGGCATAATACAGATTTATTATTTTGCACTCCTGACATAAATTACTAAATAACTGTCACTGCAACAATGTTTTGTCAAAACATTGGTAAAATATCAAAGCTAGAGTCTTTAAACTTTCAAATGATGCACAGTTTGTCCAGATCAAGTAAGAGAGTGATGTATAATGTGCTGTGAAGGTGCTATCGCCGATCCTTGCAAGCAAAGGGGTTAATGAAACATGGACAATTGCCAAAATTCAGAAAGGTAATAAAAACCTCTTCAAAGTAGACCATGTGTTGTTTTTGCTATTTTTGGACCAAAATGTATTTTCGATGCTTCAAAAAATTCTAACTGACCCTCTGATGTCACATGGACTACTTTGAAGATGTTTTTATTACCTTACTGGACATGGACAGTATACCATACACACACTTCAATGGAGGGAAAGAAAGCTCTCGTACTAAATCTAAAATATCTTAAACTGTGTTCCGAAGATGAACGGAGTTCTTACGGGTTTGGAACGACATTAGGGTGAGTTATTAATGACATAATTTTCCTTTTCGGTCGAACTAACCCTTTAAATAAGTCAACGGAACGAATTAACAAGTTGTAGGAATGAATAGTCTATCTGTCACACTGTCCCGCATCCCTCAAAGCGCAGTTATCTGATGAAATTACTTAGTTAATACAGCCGCGTTTCCACCGCAGGAACTTTACCCAGGAACTAGGGACTTTGGGCTTGTACTCTGTGTGTTTCCACCACAAGAACCAGGAACTAAAAGTTCCAGGTAAAAAAATTGCCCCTCAGAAAGTCCCTGCTGGCGAAGTAGTACTTTTTTTTTTTAAAGTTCCTGAACTTTTGGGGACGGGACTTGGGCGCTAAACATGCTGATTGGTTGAGTTCACGCAGCATTGTGATTTCAACCACCATTTATTCTGATCATTTTAAAAATATTTCAGTTATTGATTCATGAAATGTAATTTTAAAAGTACTTCAGGCGAGAATTTAGTTGTTAAACTCAAATCTGTGGTTTATTTATAAATACAGCGCCTATTTAAAAATGTGTTTTGCCGATTTCGGAGACTGTAAGCTCAACGTGATCAGCGGGGACTCAGTGATCATGTATCCGCCTAGAGCAGTCTCACCTCGGTTAGTCCTTCTGATATGTGCCACTGGCTCTGATGTCTCTTTAGTGGTTAAACATAAAATATAATTCGTTTTGGGTAAATCTAACAGGCAATCTTTGGTCTTTATTCAATTTATTTATATGTTAAAATGAAAATAAAAAGAGCCAATTGATATAATATTTAGTTTCATTGTAATGGCTGTACACATTTCCCTGAACTAAGAACATTTATGTGGCTATTATTATGTTCAAATGAAAAAAGGAAGGAGGCGGTGGAATTTGATATCCTTTTTCATTTTAATGTAAATATACAGAGAGGAAAATTCCAATAAGGCGAGCTGACTGATGTTATCAAGTAGTTTTGCAGAATAACCGGATATGTGTCGTCACAGACATCACACTCCCGAGTCAAATGCGCAAAGTCTGAACTACCGAGGATGCAAGTCCAAAATTTGCGTACTTTGTATTGAGAAACGCGCGCAGACCTACGTCACCAGACTATTTGTCTAATCTTCCAGGTACTTTACACCGCAGGGGTTAAAGCAAAAAAAAAAAAAAATCCTGAGCCTGAACTTTTTTTCCGGGGCGGGGCGGGGCAGCACATGCAAAGCATGCAATGACTGTGACAACTTTAACATTTAAAGTATACTATGGCAAACTTATTGCTTTCTTTATTCAAACTGATTTTCTTTTTCATGAATATATGATTGACCTGAAGAATGAAAGCTGCATCATACACTTGGAAAATGAGCTATATCATCGCTTAGTGGTGTGACAAACTTAGCGAATGAGATGAGACAAAGTACAGATACCTGGTTAACTAGAATGTGACAATTTTAATACTGTTTTTAAGAAGTTTAATAAAATTTTTGTCTTTTTATTAAAAAAACTAAAGCAATGCAGTTGTATTTAGAAATATTTTAACTAATCTAGGGCTGTAACTAATGATTCTTTTGGGAATCAATTAATCTACAGATTATTTTGACAACTGAGTAATCTTTTTTTGTAACAAAAATATTTAAGTGAAAACTAGGCTTTATTATGACTATTTATATATAAACTAAAAATGAGGCAATAATAATTGGCTCAAATAAAACATCAAAACCAAAAAATTACAAGATTGTATTGAACAACACTGTTAAAATACAA